>NW_019272019.1:1504716-1531818 GCF_002738345.1 Cucurbita maxima
TATCAATCAAGCTCGAGCATTTCTATATGCTTTCAATCACTTAAACTTGCTCTAATAAATCAAAACTAGTTAATTCAATCATACATCACGCGTAAAAATCATTAATAGGTCATACTTGAATCAATCGTATGAGTCAAAGCTTAAAATTGTGTTTCATTTAGCTACCACAAATACTTTTTAAAATTTCGTAATCAGATCTTAAATCATATTAAATGTTAGTATAATTGTCATCGACCCGAAAACTATAGAAGAATAGATTGAACAATCAATCCAATAGAACCGAGTCATTTTGAATCGTAATTCTAATATACTAAATAGATATTAGTTTATTTGATAGAATGTAACAAATAAATGACAAGAGAAAGACGTTAACTAAAGCTATTGTATATGCATAGCAAACATAGACCCAGACCCACCGCTAACCGATATTATCCTCTTTAAGCTTTTCCTTTTGAAGGATTCAAAGTCGTTAACTAAAGCTATTAGTTTATAAAGGATGTTTCGTTCTTCTCCTCAACTGATGTGAGATCTCAAATAAAGAATAAAAGTACGTTGATAAAAAAATAATTTATATAATTATTAAGATTCAAAGTCATATTTTTTAAATAAAAAAAATTATTTTTCGTAGAGAAAATTTGAAATATATTTTATAGTTGCAATCAATAAAGAAAATGTGATAAACCTTGATTGATTGCATTGTCAATGCTGAGATGACTGTCGTGTAATTCGCGGTAACAATAACAATGACACCGACAACTTTTTTCTTTTTTAATTTGTTTTGTAATATTGATTTCTAAATTATTAAATAATTTAAACTAAATTATGCCATTGTTTTATATTATAAAAGTAATCAATAATGACATCATACCATATGATAACCTCCAATCAATGCCACATCATAGGATAAGCTAGAGCCCACACGTGTCCATATGTATGAAATTTATTGTTACAATTAACGGCGTTGACTCGCCCGATAACCGGACTAATCTGAAATACCCAATTCAAATCAAGTTGGGTTAGATTCATTTTTGTTCGAGTTGAGCTGAATTTTTCGAAAATCGATGATTCGATTTGGTTTGCAGGTCAACATCAACTCGAAACCAAGGTTACCATTTAACTCAACCCGAGATTACGAATATCTAACATTTGTAACAAAAGTTAATGACGCATTGTTATTTATAAATATTTGATATTTGAATTTGATAAATTTTTTGATATGTGGAAATCAATCGGGGAGTAAGATTCGGACTACCTTGTTGATCGAATATCTCAAGGCAAGAACATTGTTTGAGATTCAAATCACTCTACAAGCAAGATCGATCATGTCTAGCTTAAATGATTCTTATTGATCAAATATCTCAAGACAAGAACACTTGCTTGAGATTTGAATCACTCCATAAACAAGATTAATCACGATGATAATTATATTTAACCACTAATATTTTGAAAATTTTAATATATATAATTAAAAAAAAGGAAATGAGGAACTCAAAAGTCAAAAAACGGAATAGAAGCCAGATAATATTATATTAAATTAAAAAAATTCCACGTCATCCATCGTGTTCTTCTAGAACCCCTAGACTTCTGGCTCCCATTCCAAAATCCTTTTTTATTTTTATTTTTAATTTAAATAAATAAATAAATTGAAGAGAGGAAAAAGACCCACAAAGCGTCGCCCATGATAACGACTCTCCTTCTACAATACTTCCACTACCGTAATCGTACCGCCATCGCCATTTTTTCACCTTCAATTTCTTCCTCTTCCTTCTCCATTTCCAGCGGCTATCATCATCATGCTTGGTTCTAGCAGAAAGCTGCTCTCAAGCCCTACCGAATCCCCCGATTTTAGGGCTTTTGACGCTATGGATTTCGGTTCTCCTGCTTCAACCAGGTCCAGGTCCAGCTCCAGGCCGGCTTTGAATCATGACATTTTCAGGAGTTGGAATGGGAAGCAGATTCATCTTAAGGATGATGAGACGGTGGAGTATGGATTTCGTTTGAGTAGTCCTCAACGGAGCCCGCAGTTTTACCGATCTAATTACCAGAGCCTGTCTCCGCCGTCGAAGTCTCTTGCTATTGCTACTGGACAGAAGGAGCTTATGGAACTTGTGAATAATATGCCGGAGTCGTGTTACGAGTTGTCGTTGAGAGATTTGGTGGAGCAGCCGATGGTTTTAGGACAACAAGAACCAACTGGAGCGAATGAGAGGGATAAAGGCGGGGATCGGGAGGTTTTTGCGACGGAGAATCGGAAATCGAAGAAGGAAACTAGCGGGTTGGTTGGGAGAAGTTCGTGGAATATGGAGAATGGAGGTTTGTATCTGAAAATGGGATTTCCGAATTCTATTGGAACCAGAACGAAGAAGAAGAAGAAGAAGAACAACGATTCTGGTTTGAACACGAGTGCTAAAGTTTCGCCTAAACCTTCTCATCCGGTGGAAAAGGATTGGTGGAAGAGAAGACTCTCAGTTTCATCTGAGACTGGAAGCGTTGCTTATGATTCTATTGTTAACAATGGAAGCATCAAGAGCAGTAGCAGTAGCAGCAGTAATGGCAGCAATGGAAGCAACAAGAACAGAACAAAATCCTCCGGCAGGTAACACCATAGCTAGTAATTAATGGTTTCTCTGATTCACACTCCACTTTTTAGCTTGAGAAATGAATGTTTGATCTTCTGTGTTGATATGAAGAACGGAGAAATTCACCATTCGAAACAACTACTTCTACTCTGAATCATTTTGGCTAGTAAAATTTCTCAATCTGTTCAGGGATCATAACAATTTCCTGAGTTGAATACGGGGTTTGAAGAACCTGCAAATTCACTGTTCGCAATAGAATCATTTCTACTCTGCATCATTTTGGATAGTTTAATTTCTCAAGCTGTTTCATGATCTAATACCCTAAGAATCTGGTGAGTTGAATTGAATATGAAAGGGTTTTCTCTGAAATGAAGAACAGGTAGGAAAATCTCCATTAGTAAATAGAGAATCATTCTGACTCTGCATCATTTTGGGTAGTAAAAATTCCCAAGCTATGAACATAAGAGAATCTGTTGAGCTGAAGATGATCGTTTTTTCTGAAATTAAGAACAGACCAATGGATCGACACTAGAATCATTTCTACTCTGCATTGTTCTGGATTTTAGAATTTTTCAAACTGTTCATGAATCTGTAACATAAGAATGTTCTTCAAACTGGGTCTATCAAAATTCTTATGAATCATAATTGAATTACAGGCATGCGAATGGAGGTTGCTGGTCATGTATTTATCCCAAATGCAATGAACGGGATGAATGAAGAGGCTGCTGATCCGCCATAGGTATATAAAGATAATATGGAAATGAAGGCATTAGTCTTACACAGCGTCTGTAAATTCTCTTCCAGTTTTTCGACTAAAATGCTTCCTTTTTGTTCTTGCTTCTTAATATATATATATATATATATATATATATATATATATATGTATGTATGTATGTATGTATGTATACCCTGTGTCCTCCTCCAGGGTTCATCTTCTTTAAGCTAATTGACACAATGAATCTTCTCTTCCAACGAAAATGATCTGTTTGTTTGTTCCATTTTCATTTTGATCGCTTCCAACTGTTCTGATTACAGATTTTCGACCGGCGGGACAGCGATGTTCCTGTCGTGTCTCGGTTCTCTATCTTTTTTCGGTCGAAAACTTACTCAAAGAAAATCCTAGCCCACCAGCTATTGACGTTTTTTATTGATTTAAATATGTACTCTTAACGAAGAAGGTCTACGACTTAAATGTTACGCTCGCACATAGTTCAATCGGTTTAGCTCAATTGCTATCATGTATTAAGTAACTAAGAGTTCGAACAGACGACTTCTGATATCATATTAAATCAAATAACTTATCATAGGATGTACCTTACGTTAAAAGGTTAACAAATAATTAAATGAATAAATAAATAAAAATTATTTGAAAATCATGACTTTTCAACAGCTTTGGAATATTGATGGCTTAGAGTATTTTTTGGTTCATGACTTACGTGTGAACATATCCAAATAATATAGATTTTGAGCTTAAAATAATAATAATAATAATAATAATAATAATAATAAGAAGGGTATTATTTTTTTAATTTTATTTAGATTAAAATAAATAATAATATTCATTTATTTCAAAGTCAAAATAAATAAAAATATAGAGAAGAAAACTAAAAGAAAATATATGAAATAATTTAATTTTAATCTAAACAATTTTACATGATCGTCCTCAAGAGCTTGCATCGACTAGTAGGTTTGGGAAGATTCAAAGAATGTGAGAGGTCAAAATTAATTTTTTTTAATAAACCGAATAATTATAAATTTTGGATGTCGTACAAAGAAAAAAAGGAATTGACGGTTGAGATAAAACGACCTGAGCCAAACATATTATTGGGCCTATAGGCCCAATCAAGTCAAGGTCGATGTCGAGGTGAGCAAATGACTAGAGCATACACGTGACACATTATAGTTTAGGAAGATTTCGATGAGTCAGGTTCAATCTCTTTCGAGTTCATTTGAAAGGAAAACAAAAAAATCATCGGTCAACCATCGTATAAGTATATATTACGAATTAATTGAAACGTTCGTTATTAATATATAAAATAGTGAGAAAAAAAAAACTTATAAAAATGATTACCCAATATGAAATTGAAAAAAAAAAACTTAATTAAATAAATATTAATTAGAAATTTCTTATACATTTTTAAAAATTAGGTTAAAAAACTATTAAAAAAACATAATTTACATAAATTTATATCTAAATAATTTAAAGAAAAATAATAAACTAACCCTAAGTTTATAAATTTTTAGAAGGTTCTAATCAGACAAAAAAAATTATAGAAGATTCTTACATGAAGATATTAATTTATTAAAATTAAATAAAATTAAATTATTACAACCAAATATTATTTACTAATTTTTTATTATTATTTATTCTCCGACCCACGTAATTTACAAATATTAATTAAATATCTGAAAATAAATAAATAAATATTTTAGGAATTAACCGTTTATTTTATTAAAAACAAAAATGTGAATAAATGACCCTACTATTAGACCGTATTGGATCTAATAAAAACAAAAATTTGAATAAATTACCGTATTACACGGTATTGGATCTAAAAATATCCCAATTTAATCCAAGATATAAGGTCGTAGACTAAAATTGGACAACAAAAGACAAAAAAGTATAAATACGGACATGAAATGAAACCATGTACACCCCTACTGCATTTCACTCGATATCGTTTCAGCCCCACATGCCAAACACGTTTGTCAAATACAAATAGAAAGACAAAAAACTCGATAGTAGAATATGTTAATTTGAGAATAGCTCAGTTTGTTCAGACATATATAAACGACCAAAAGATCAGATGTTTGAGTGTTTACTCCTATATGTTGAACTCGTAACAAAATATATATATATTATATCGAGATAATAATTAGAGTAATGATCAAAATTATAATAAGAGGTTTATAATTTGGAAGGATTCGAGTAATCAATGCTTTATACATACAAAGAACAGAGCTACCTCAGCTTGGGCATGGAGCTCTTCCAAGATCTTGACAACCTTGTCACGGCATATGCTTGTTTCACTCTGCTCCACTAGCATTTTTCTCAATCTACATTAATATACATACACATCCAAACATGTGAGATAGTTACCAACAAACAAAAACATGTTCAAACTCTAAGGTATCGACTCGAGATGTTGTAAGATCAAATATATTGTCTCGTGAAATAAGTCAATATGCACACGTTTTAAACTATAACTCCTATGTTTAGAAAAGCACCCCTCTAACAGCCCAAGCCCACCGCTGAAGAGATATTGTCCTCTTTAAGTTTTCTCTTTCGGGCTTTCCCTCAAGGTTTTTAAAACGTGTCTTTTAGGGAGAGGTTTCCACACTCTCATAAAGAATGTTTCGTTCTCCTCCCCAACCGATGTGAGATCTCACATAGCCCAAACCCACCGCTAGTAGATACTATCCTCTTTGGGCTTTCCTTTTTGGGATTCTCCTCAAGGTTTTAAAACGCATCTACTAGGGAGAGGTTTCCACACCCTTATAAGAAATGTTTCGTTCCCCTCTCTGACTAATGTGGGATTTCACAATCCACCCCCTTAGGGGTCAGCGTCCTTGCTAGCACACCACCCGGTGTCTAATTCTAATACCATTTCTAACAGCCCAAGCTCACCGCTTGCAGATATTGTCCTCTTTGGACTTTCCCTTCCAGGTTTCCCCTCAAAATTTTAAAACGCGTCTATTAGGGAGAGGTTTCCACACCCTTATAAAGAATGCTTCGTTCCCCTCTCCAACCAGCATGGGATCTCACTGTTATAACTGAGTGTGCCCACCAATACTAGTATCCCTTTCAACAAGCTAATCATCTTTCCCGCAATCAGATAGCAAAATAATTCGATTGGTGAAAATGAAGGCTAATAATATAGCACAAGGGAAGGTGATAACAAAACAAGCTTATAACAGTCCAAGCCCACCACTAACAGATATTGTCCTCTTTAGGCTTTCCCTTTTAGGCTTCACCTCAAGGTTTTTAAAACGTGTTTGCTAGGAAGAGGTTTCCACACCCTTATAAAGAATGCTTTGTTCCCCTCAGAAGGATCTCACAATCCACCCTCCTTCGGGACTCAGCTTCCTCGCTGGCACTCGTTCCCCACAAACCTAATCACATTAGCCTCCAAGAGCTTTTCTTTTTTCTTTTTTGTTAAACATCTAAAAAGCAAAATGCTCTTTTTTGCACAACACATGGGAGTTAGTTGAACCGAATTAAAAGGCTTGATAAAGCTTTGGCATAACGTACATGTGGGAAGGTTAGCAAGGGACGGAGAAGACGAGGGATGTTTAGTGCTATGGTATAATGGAGAACTCGGATGAGAACGTTGGAGGAACAAAACTCATTGTCTCGTCACGCTTCGATGACACTATAGATGTTGAGTCAGAAAGTAGAGAAAATTTTCGAAGGTGTGGAAGTCATCTGTTCGAGCCTGATTATCCCTAAACCCAATGTGAGTTTTTCTAGTTTTACTTGCTCCCCTGCCGTGATCGAATGAGAATGGATAACATTGAACTCAGCTAACAAGTTTTTCATGTTTTTCATGGATCAAAGTAATTACTACATGAAAGCTTCTAATGGAGCAGGCAGAAAGTGTTAATCCCAGTAACACAGAAAGGTGGTCTGCAGAATTTTATCATCCATGTTCTAATAATTGCTAGATTCTTAGTAACGAAACATTGATACTCAAAAGCAGTAAGAACATACAACAATAAATGGAAATGATATCTAATCTCAGAAGCATAAAGCACATACCTCTGTACAAGTGCTATGTCACCGTGACCCGTGCAAATAATAAGCATAGCATTAGTAGGTAGCGAGGCATAGAGGCTATCGATTCTTGAATCGATACGAGCCAAAATTTCTCGTAGTTCGACACAGATCTTGGGGCTGTTCCTTTTCTTGCTGACAGATTTTGTATCACACGTAACTAATGACAACAACTCTGCAAGCTTTACATTTAATCTTTCTTCATCATCTGCCTGCTTCTTATGGTAAGAATTCAATTCAGAAAATTGTGTCCAGACGAAATGAACTCTTTGATTCATTGCCTAAAACAATAATAGGCACAAACAAACTATTAGGATATGAGTTATGAATGAAATTTCATACAAATGCAATCAGCAGCTAGCCAACCTCCTTTTTGGCCTTTGCAAGAGCTTCATCATCAGATATTACAGGAAATGCATGTGATGATTCGGAGGAATATCTCTTCACGGTTGAAACATCGTCAATGAAAGAAGACGTCTTTCCGCTCTCACCAAGTATGTTAAGTAGCTTCTTTCGGACTAACGATGGAGGTGAACCGAACTCTGGTCCTGTTTGAAAACAAAAGAAAAGGTATACAATAAGAACCCTGCAGAGTTTATAACATGACGTGAGGTGATCTAAGAACGCTCTACAATGCAAAACTGTAACGGGGCTTTCCCTTTCGGGCTTCCTCTCAAGGCTTTAAATGGTGATTTGTTCTCCTCCTCAACCAATGTGGGACATCACAATCCACCCTCTTTCGGGGCCCAGCGTCCTCGCTGGCACTCTTTCCTTCCTCCAATCGATGTGGGACCACCCCTCTTTGGGGTCAGCGTTCTTACTGGCACACCACCTTGTATCTACCCCTCTTCGGGAAACAGTGAGAAGGCTGGCTCTGATACCATTTGTAACGACCCAGATCCACTGCTAGCAGATATTGTCCTCTTTGAGCTTTCCCTTTCGGGCTTCCCCTCAAGGCTTTAAAACGTGTCTACTAGGAGAAGGTTTACACACCCTTATAAATGGTGGTTTGTTCTCCTCCCCAACCAATGTGGGACATCACAAAAAGATAGTAGAATGTCCCTTACCATGTTTAATTTTAAGAAGTGCAAGTTCCATAGTAGCTCTTGCATCTTCCACACTATCGTGGCCATTGCTAGATTGTTGTATCTCCCTGGAAAGAAATCTTTTAGCAAGAATCCGAAGGGCGGATTTATGAGAGCCACCACGGGGATGCTTATATAGAACGGCAGTATCAACGACCCGATCATGAGAGATCTTTAATGCCATCAGGTCATTCTCCAGTGAATGGCCAACTAGAACAGTCTCCTTGTGAACAAGATTCAAAAGATCTTTCTGCAGAGTACATTTACCATCAATACATTAGAAAGTTCCCTCAAACAATGATTGCTGCAAGTAAATAACATCAATGAGTACAGTGTCAAAGAGAGAACCTGAACATCTTCTAGACTAGTGGTCACCTCATTTAGCATTTCACATGTAATTCCACTAAACCTGTTAAAAGATAAACATGAAAAAGCGAACGAGATTAGTTCCTCGTTTTTCGTTAGTAGATTGCGCCTTGAGACTATATGGAGACAAGTGAATTAGAGAACAGCAGCCATACAGACACGTCAGGCGCTGGCCTTAACACCCAAGATAAGCTAAGAACTTCTAGAAAGTTTCACCTTGTAACAAACAAGTTCACGCACAAACATGAACCATTATTGTACACCCAAAAGTTTCTCTACCCTTTAAGCATTAGGTACCTTGGTGGAGATCAACCACAAAGATTTCTTTTGGCTTAAGTGAAAGGAAAGGAAATTACAGTTTTCCATGATTATTAGAAAATCAGAAAGCCTTTCTGTGTTCGTTCTTCTTCGGGAGGGGGATTCCTCTACCCCCAGCCCAAAGGCTATTTGTTTTAGTTAGTTTGAATATACTCACTTTGTGAGATCCCACATCGGTTGGGGAGGAGAACAAAACATTCTTTATAAGGGTGTGGAAACCTCTCCCTAGTAGACGCGTTTTAAAAACCTTGAGGGGAAGTCATAAAGGGAAAGCCCAAAGAGAACAATATCTGCTAGCGGTGGGCTTGAGTTATTTCAAATGGTATCGGAGCCAGACACCGGGCGATGTGCCAGTGAGAAGGCTGATCCCCGAAGGGGGGTGGACACGAGGCGGTGTGCCAGACGCTGGGTCCCGAAGGGGGGTGGACTGGGGAGTCCCATATCGATTGGAGAAGAGAACGAGTGCCAGNCACGTCGGTTGGGGAGGAGAACGAAACATTCTTTATAAGGGTGTGGAAACCTCTCCCTAGTAGACGCGTTTTAAGTTGGGGAGGAGAACGAAACATTCTTTATAAGGGTGTGGAAACCTCTCCCTAGTAGACGCGTTTTAAAAACCTTGAAGGGAAGCCACATTCTTTATAAGGGTGTGGAAACCTCTCCCTAGTAGACGCGTTTTAAAAACCTTGAAGGGAAGCCATAGAGGGAAAGCCCAAAGAGGACAATATCTGCTAGCGGTGGGCTTCGGTTGTTTCAAATGATATCAGAGTCAGACACCGGGCGATGTGCCAGCGAGGAGGCTGATCCCCGAAGGGGGTGGACACGAGGCAGTGTGCCAGATGCTGGGTCCCGAAGGGGGTGGACTGAGGAGTCCCATATCGATTGGAGAAGGGAACGAGTGCCAGCGAGGACTCTGGGTCCTGAGGGGAGTGGATTGTGAGATCCCACGTCGGTTGGGGAGGAGAACGAAACATTCTTTATAAGGGTGTGGAAACCTCTCCCTAGTAGACGCGTTTTAAGTTGGGGAGGAGAACGAAACATTCTTTATAAGGGTGTGGAAACCTCTCCCTAGTAGACGCGTTTTAAAAACCTTGAAGGGAAGCCCGAAAGGGAAAGCCCAAAGAAGACAATATCTGCTAACGATAGGCTTGGACTATTACACACTTCCACGTTCTTATCCAAAAACAAAACAAAACAAGCATCATTGTCAAAGGTAAGTAATTTAAAGAATAGTAAAACATGCAATATAACTAAAACGGCTTCATAAACCATCATATCAATCAAATACAGGAAGCTACAATTTTCACATCATAAAACTTCTCTTGATGAGATTTTTTTTATATGAGACATCCAGTCTATTGTCTACTAAAAGCTCAAGAAAATCTTACCTCGTATTGTAATTAACAATTGCATTTGACGGTTTTACCAATTTGTCGAGGACGATCTGAAATAATCAGGAAAAGGTAATAAATGAAAAAAATCGGACATGTCAAATTGTAGTACTATGTTAACTCAAAACAGACATAGCTGGTTTAAAACTTTAGTTCAACAAGCTGGATTTAAAGTCTCAAATACAGATGGTTGCACAAACTATCAAGAACTTGATTTAAAGTCTTCAAAGCATTAGTTAAGGTTCCTCATACAAATATCCAACGCTTTCGCCAAAGCACGTAACCGAAGCAGAGATGGAGTGCATACCTGTCCTGCCATATCCACCAGGGTTATTCTTGTGAGCTCAAACCCTTCACAGGTCACACACTAATAGAAGTTCAAAAAAGAATTAAATGATTATCTTGATCAAGATTATGTGCGTCCTTCGATAAAATTCTACTAAGAAATTATTAATAATGCCTTAAATCAAGAATTACAAGTAAAGAGAATTATCGAGTCTTCGCTGACTAAGTAGACAGTAACATAAACATTCCACTTATAAACAACTTTAATACAAACAATAGACTTACCATTTCACAGTCAAGTGCCAACATTTCATAAGGTGAAGATCCCATAGGAGCAGGAAGTGTTTGGATAAAACCTGAATTAAATGAATAATTAAGCTATAGAAATTTCTAACTCCGAAAAAAAGTTTCAGTGAGGGTGGGAGAGAGGGGGCAGGGGAGGATGGAGAGAGGATCCGTGGTAGTTAACTTCGAAAAAAGGTGAAAATAGAGCTTTCGAAGGGAACGAAAACAATTAACTAATAAAGATAAATCACCTGGTTGATTGAATGGATAGCCATTGTCTTCCAGTTCTTTGGCAGTTAGTGTATAATATGTAACGGGGAAAGGTAACTCCTTCGGGAGTTTGATAGATATTGGTGAGTCTTTTTCAGGGCCAAATATTTCTGCGCAGTCCAGAAAGTATATTGAGAGAAAAAGAGAGAAAGAGAATGTAAACAAGCCAAAAGGTTAGTTCATCATAATGCAAGAGTGAATAAAAGGCATCAAAACCACTTTCAACAAATACATTGCCACTAAAATGCCATTCTTCTCGGGAGAATATATGTAACAGCCCAAGCCTACCGCTAGCAGATAATGTCCTATTTGGGTTTTTCCTTTCGAGCTTCCCCTCAAGGTTTTAAAACGCGTATGCTAGGGAGAGGTTTCCACACCCTTATAAAGAATACTTCGTTTTCCTCCTAAACTGGTGTGGGATCTCACAATCCACCCCCCTTCAGGGCCCAGAGTCCTCGCTAGCACTAGTTCCCTTCTCCAATCGATGTGGAACTCCCCAATCCACCCCCCTTCGGGACCCAGCGACTAGCACACCGCCTCGTGTCCACCCCCCTTCGGGGATTAACCTCCTCACTGGTACATCACCCAGTGTCTGGCTCTGATACCATTTGAAACAACTCAAGCCCACCACTAGCAGATATTGTCCTCTTTGGGCTTTCCCTTTCAGGCTTCCTCTTAAGATTTTTAAAACGCGTCTACTAGGGAAAGGTTTCCACACCCTTATAAAGAATGTTCCGTTCTCCTCCCCAACCGATGTGAGATCTCACAATCCACCCCCCTTCAGGGCCCAACGTCCTCGCTGGCACTCATTCCCTTCTCCAATCGATGTGGGAATCCCCAATCCACCCTACCTTCGGGTCAGCCTCCTCGCTGGCACATCGCCCGATGTCTAGCTCTGATATCATTTGAAACAGCCCAAACCCACCACTAGCAGATATTGTCCTCTTTGGGATTTCCCTTTATGGCTTCCCCTCAAGGTTTTTAAAACGCATCTACTAAGGAAAGTTTCCACATTCTAATAAAGAATGTTCCGTTCTCCTCCCCAACCGATGTGGGATCTCACAATCCACCCCCCTTCAGGGCCCAACGTCCTCACAGACACTCGTTCCCTTCTCCAATTGATGTGGGAATCCCCAATCCACCCCCCCTTCAGAACCCAACGTCTGACACACCGCCTCATGTCAACCCCCCTTCAGGGATCAGCCTCCTCGCTAGCACACCGCCCGGTGTCTGGCTCTAATACCATTTGTAACAGCCCAAGCCCACAGCTAGCAGATATTGTCTTCTTTGAGCTTTTCCTTTCGGGCTTCCCATCAAGGTTTTTAAAACGCGTCTACTAGGGAGAGGTTTCCACACACTTATAGACAACAGTTGGATGGGCTTGGGCTGTTACAATATAGGACTTGATGCCCACATAATTATGTAGACTCACCTTTAAACTCCTTGTAGCACATTTTTACACTCATAAAAGTTTATCACCGCGTTATACCCCCAAGGACGAAAACAAGATTGTAACATTGATAATAGCAGTGTGGTAATAAAGTATAAAATTCCCTACTCCTACAAAGGAATAGAAAGAACACTAAAACAACACAAGAAGAAAATAAACAGCCGAAGAGCTAGAAAAAAACTTAAGTTTGCCAATGGTTCACAAACCTTGTTCAGACGTCATTTTATTCTTCAAGCCTACACTGTTTGCATCCCTCTTCCTCTTTACCTTACACGTCAAAAGAGCATCAATTGTTTGCATTCTATCTGAAATACAGCTACCAAAATACAAAGAATGATAACATAAGGACTGCACCATAAGTAAATCCCAGAAACATTCTAAAAGGTAAATAAATGCAACGTTCAATAAACGAACGTGTACCTAAGAGCTAAAACTGGCCTTGGACTGCCACAGAATCTTTTAAATGTAGGAAGTATCTTGGACTGTGACATGTATAGAGCAGCATCCAGGCCAGGGAGATAAACCATGACCACTTTTGGGATTAGGGGTTTATTCTGCAAATATTTAACTCTTTAAGTACTTCCAAGAAATCTTACATATTTGTAGCAAAAGTAAGCCATCAACCATGGATAAAATAACAAAGCATAAGACAATTCAAATAAGCATTCTAAGGCAAACTAACAATCTCAGTTTAAAAATAATTATATGTGATGGAAGTGAAGAAGGGAAAGGAGGAAACTCTCTTGAAGCAAAAATGACAGAATGCAGCCACAACGCTCTGATACCACTTGTTGTACCCAAATGCTACCACCAAAATGTTTTGATACTCAATTGTTGTGGGGGAAGCGGAGGCAAGATCAATCGCACTCACACACCCACAAATAGAAATTAAACAAAAGAGACACAAAGATTTACGTGATTCGGAGAGAAGAAGTTCCCCTATATCCACTGGTGGTAGTCAATCACTATAATCAAAGTGTTTACAAGTGTATCTCTCACACTCTCACACCTCAAAACAATGTTAGACAAGGCTTTATAGAGGCATAACAATACTAATTCTCGTACATGAACCAAATAAACGAGAATATGAACCAAAAGGGTTATGAACTAAATGAGAGTTATGACGATACATCACAACATGAAGTCTAGACCTTTAAATTAACAAACATCACCGTATTCCATTTCAATTAACAACATAACGTTCATAGTCAGGTCTCCTTTGCTTACACAAAATTTCAAGTTAGAGATATCAAGTAAAAGTTGAAAAGGTATTGACCTTGATAAAAACCCACGATGGCATGAAACCTTCAGCAAGCACCCAAGTTACAAGCCCTTGAACATCCTACAAAAAAAAACATAAAAACAATGAAAAATCTAACAATCAACATTATAAGAAACTTGGCAACTAAGCAAACTCACTTGCAGACTTAAAGTTGAATTAGATTCTGGAGTTTTGAAAAGAACCTCAGCTTTAGCCTACAAGAGGAATCAAAGTAAGCAGAATTCACTACGATAAGAATGAAGGAAATACTAACACCCCTTCATTGATTTAACGACAATAAGAATCAAGGGCTTGAAAAGGCAAATGGGCAGCTGATGATGAAGAAGAGAATACATACATCGGTTCCATAGATATCGAAGAAGCTGGGCTTCTCCTCCTCCTCCTCCTCCTCCTCCTCCGTATTGCCCACGTTCGACTTGCCCTCTTCTTTGGCATCCAAAGCTGAAACACTGGAAGATGGCATAGTGTTGTTTTCTGGGCAGAGAGTGAACAGAGAGGCGAAAGAAGTTTATGCAAGTCTTTAAGTCGAAAGCCCTGCGCCCATGGTAGGCTGTGAATCAAACAGAACCCCCATTGATTCGCCTTGTGAAAGAAAAAAACTAGTAACCTTCCTACTACAAATGTCCTATAATCGAGTGTAGAACAGTGGTGAATAGTGTATGCTGTTCGTGGGTTAAATTGGATCGACATGTTTTAAAACCAAAATAGCTTTTTATTAAATAATGAATTATTTATTTAAAATTTATTAAAATATTAATTTGTAAAACTTTATTTACATATATTTACATATTTTTAAAGAATTTAATTAAAACTTACTTCGGATTAAAAATTATTTTTAAAAAATTTATTTATTAGACAATAAATAATAATGAAATTAAATAAAGATAAATAATGAATTATTTATTTAAATTGGGTTTTGACTAGCTTTTATTAAATAATGAATTATTTATTTAAAATTTATTAAAATATTAATTTACTTGGAATTAAAAATTATTTTTAAGATTTATTAGACCATAAATAAAAATTAAATTAAATAAAAATAAATAAATAAACATGTATATATATTTGTATGAAAATAAAAAATACATATTTAAAATTAATAATAAATTCGAGTGGGTTCTATTCGGAATTTATGAACTAACTTCATCTATAAAAAATTTATTTATTTGAATCTAATCTTGAACTAAAAGCGTATATCCACACCTTACAGATTATCTTCAAATATTTTAATATTATTTTTAGAAGTTCATGAATATTTTTAAATCGTGATATAAAAAAATTTATGAATTTTTTTAAGTTAAAAAAAAATGTGTCAAAGTATTTTTAAAATTATTTTAGAAATAAAAGATTTTGAATTTTTTAAAAAGTCAGAATATTTAAATTAATTTAGCATAAATATGTTATAAAAACACATTTTCAACCATAATTTACATTTTTTATTATTATTTATTTATTTCTTCTAGAAGGATCGGGTCGCACAAAAAATGTGTAAAGCCCGTTAGGCTTATAAGCTCGAGGGGCGAAGCTTCGTCCAAAATCAGTATTATCATCGGCTTCTCCATTCTTATTCCAATCGGCAAAGTTTGCGAAGGCGTTTGAGCGAAGATGTCACGATCGCTGGTGCAGCCGATCGGGCAGAAGAGGCTGACGAACGTGGCGGTTGTTCGTTTGAAGAGACACGGTCTGCGCTTTGAGATCGCTTGTTACAAGAACAAGGTCCTTTCTTGGCGCTCTGGCGTGTAAGCTCCATATCCACCTCCTTTAGACCCTGTGATTTCACTCTCTCAGTTATTTTATTTTCTCTGGTTGTTGTTTGTTAGGTTCTTATGGATAGAAGATTGAAAAGGTTTGATGTTATATTAGGATTGATTTTGTAGATATATTTGTCAAAATGGAGGATTTCATTGGCTAACGGATTCGAAAAAATCTCTTTAAATTGCATAATGTGTATGACACAGCTTTGATTGTGGTTATATGTGTCTGTTTGCTAATTGAGAGTTTGGGGAGGAAGAAGAGTTGTGATTAACTAGCCTCCAATTGCACACGATTATGCCCAAAATTTAATGTTCTTCTCATTTTCTTGGCAACCAAACCTAATAGGGTTAGGTTAGGTGGTTGTCTCAGCTGTGCACAAGAGTGATAGATTCTTACTGTTTTAATAGGTTCTTTCTAGCTCTTTTGTGCAAGGGAAGGTATCCTTTTTTTTTTATTTGTTGAGTTCAACAACACGGGTTTGAACTTCTAGGTGGTTTCTAGCAAATATTTTCATGGTATTAGAGCCCCTTCGTTTTAGCCACCAATATCCTTCTCCATGGCTTTTGAATCCTGATACCATGAGAATATTTGCTAAAACCAAAGTAACTAAAGGGGTGAGAGTTCTCTATTTATAATTATTTATAGAATCAAATAAATTGATACACGATATTTGACTATAATAAATAGTCAAATATGATACCTATGGTAAACAGTAATGGAAGATTTAATATCCTCATTCATACCAAATATTTGCCTATAATAAGGGTCAAATATGATACATATGGTAAACCATAATTCAAGACTGAATATCCTCAAACACTTCTAACCTATTGATCGAGGGTAACGTGTCTTAGCATGAGTTATCTAAGTTGACAGTTTTCCTTGAGAGAGAGTAAGTCTCTTAGCATGAGTTATCCAAGTTGACATTTTTCCTTGAGAGAGTGTAAGTCGATACCCCATAGTTTTTACAATTTGAAAATAATTGCATGAACTATATAGTTAGCTAAAGAGCAAAAGACACTGCTTTTAAACTTCATTGTTTATAACTATTCCATTGGCATGCCATTTTTAGTAGATTCCACAGTATTGCCCTTTTAGAAAATCTTATGATTGTGGGTAAATATATTAGTTAAACAGACCTCTCGTCAAGTGACGACATGAGTTGGAGTGGTAATTTATTAAATTAGGTGGATGTGAATATAAACTATCAGATCTTTTTGATACTTCTGTGCTCAATTTGCAATTGGATCAAACTGCAAGGTTGTCTTTTGCAGTTTTCCTTTCGTTAATTCATTTTCCTTCCCAAATGTGTACTCATTGACCTACGTTGGTATTAATTTATGCTTGTATCACATAGTGTGTCAACTATGAACATGATAATGGATGTTTCAACAGGGAGAAAGATTTAGATGAGGTCTTGCAATCGCAAATTGTTTATTCAAATGTTTCGAAAGGAGTTCTTGCAAAAACCAAAGATTTAAAAGCAGCTTTTGATACAGATGATCAGGCGGAAATTTGTTTGAAGGTTCGTGGAATTTTTTTCTAATTTTGTTATGAGTGTATGATTTTGTGGTGACTTTTTATGAACTGATGAGATCATCAACTTTCTGGTACTAGATTCTTAAAGAAGGGGAACTTCAAATTGCAGGGAAGGAGAGGGAGGCTCAATTATCTAATCAGTTTCGTGATATTGCAACCATTGTTATGCAGAAGACCTTCAATCCTGAAACTAAACGCCCTTACACGATTAGTATGATTGAGCGACTCATGCGCGAAATTCATTTTGCTGTTGATCCAAATCACAGCTCAAAGAAACAGGTAGCTTGATACTTTTTGCTGTATGTGAGATTGACATTCTTCTGCTCGAAATTTGTATAATTCTAAATTCAAGGTCGCAATATTAATCTGACATTTTTTTTTTGAAATGCAGGCATTAGAGGTCATTCATGAGCTTCAGAAACAGTTCCCAATTAAACGTTCGCCTATGAGAATACGATATACTGTACCTGAACAGAACTTTCCATCTCTCCTTGATAAGTTGAATTCCTGGAGTGCTAGTATCATTTCCAATGATCAGTCTGGAAATCAGCAACGAAGTGTTGTAAGTCTGAGTCTTCTCATTGTTGCTTTGAATATTTTTTTTCCCTCCAACTTGCTAATAATATCATAATTTCACTCTTTCTCCTTGAACAAGTTTAACTGTTGTATTGCATATTGGTTCCTGCATGGGTGTCAATGTGCTAGTAGTTGCCCATGTGTTGGAATAGGTCATGTTAAATCGTGGGAACCAAGATTTTAGCAAGCTAGCCATTTCGACCTAGCCATGAACGTCGTTCTTCGTGAATGATTCACTCTTGATGTTTATGTGATAGAAATTTCAAGCAAGGTTTAGAAATTTAGTTGTGCTTAAAACCAGCTGGTGCTAAGAAGATTTTGAAAATGTGAATATTAGTTTCCCTTGCTCATATCATTGTGTCATTGCTTCTTTTTGCTCGAGGGGGATTGAGGGAAGGAAATTGTTTGAAACACTATATTAGTACAACTGTTTTTTTTTTTAAAAAAAAAAAAAAGATTAATACTGCCATCAAAGAGTTATGATGCTAGGTTATTGTGACAGCCCAAACCCACTCCACTGCCAACAAATATTGTTCTCTTTGGGCTTCCCTTCAAGGTTTTTACCACGCGTCTGCTAGGGAGAGATTTTCATACCTCTATAAAGAATGTTTCATTCTCCTCTCCAACCGATGTGAGATCTCATAATCCACCCTCCTTTTAGGGCTCAGTGTCTTTGCTGACACACCACCTCATGTCCACCCCCTTTGGGGTTCAACCTCCTTGTTGGCACATCGTCTGGTGTTTGGCTTTGATACAATTTGTAACAGGTTAAGTCCACCCTTAGCAGATATTGTCCTCTTTGGGCCTCAAGCTGTTACAATGGTATCAAAGCCAGACACTGGGCGATGTGCTAGCGAGGAGACTGAACAACCCCCAAGAGGGTCATTAAATCATTTTTGTGTAGTCAAGTTTCATGATTTCTCGAGTCATTTCCTTGATAGTGCTGAAGCTTCTGTTTACAAGGGGGCTGTTTATCTACTTCTTTGTTGGTTCAAATGCTCAAGTGATCGAGTATAGATTCATGAGTTCATTATTGATTGTTAACTATCTCTTCATATGTGCACTTCTCATTAAGTACTGACAATGCCTTACATTCAATAAACTTAGTTTTTGCGGTTGATTGTTGCAACAGATTTGTGAATTGGATCCTAGCTTTTATCGAGATTGTAATCCTTTAATGAGCGAACTGCAAGGCAAATTTGAAGTTCTCTCTTTCTGTTTGCACGAGGAAGGGGACACCAATGTGGATCAATACGACGATGACGATTTTGAGAATGTGGAGCTGCCACCCCGACACGTCAAGGAATCAGAATCAGCTATTCCTCAGCTAAGTGAGGCTTTACAAAAACAGGCAATCTCTGTTGATGGCGGGAATACCCAAAAGGAAGGAAAACGCTGCAGCACATGCAACGTAGTCGTGGGGGATGCTATTCAGTTTAGAGAGCATCACAAGAGTGAATGGCATAAGCATAACATCAAGCGCAAAACCAAAAATCTCCCTCCTTTAACCGAAGAAGAGTGCATGGTAGAAATAGCTATAGGCGACTCTGAGTCCGACCTGAAGGAGTACTCATTTTGAACTTCCTACTGTTTAACGCTTGTCGAGTTAGTATGAGCTTTTTTGGTTTACGTCAATTTGGTACTATATGGGAAGGAAAATACAGTAATTGGCTAGTCATAGGTAATGCCTCAGCCCTATTTGACAGTCACAATGGTGTGTTTCAATCTTGGTTTTCATAGTTTTCTCTGTTTCGAGGTTTCAGTGATATACATATACCTTATTTACAACACAAGTAGCCTTTTCGTACTCTAGAAATGGCTCTTAATCGCCACTTACGACTTGAAAATTAGAATCTTTGACCTGAATTATAAATGGAGACAGCCTGTTACAGTTCTATGACACGAAACAAAATCTCCATTCAAGTAAAGAGGAATTTGGCACTGTAAACTTATACGGATTCCAAAATTACTCTCTTAAGCCCAAGAAAAAGGTAAAAAAATTCACATAAAGGGTAAATAAATCTAAAATGCGAAGGGAAAACTCAATAAGGGGGAGAAAAAAGGGTAAAAAAATCACTAAGTTGTACATTAGAAATCAAAGAAACTCACTCGACCCAATCAGCAACACCGCCAGCAGCCGCCACCACATTTTCCTTTATATTTATAAATAATAAATCAGTTCAGAACATGAGCCATACCCTGTTTTCATTGAGTGGTTCCATCAGTTGAAGGCCATTCTGCATATCCTCTAGCTGCACACAAGAAGCCTCAATAATCGAATAGAAGATTATTAAATCCATTCACAGCTCCAAGTCCATTAAGAAGCTGGTCACCCAAATCTTGATGATTTATGCTCTGTTCTCGAGCCAATGACGCCATCCCGATTCTCCCATTCGAAATAGAGTTGTTTCCCATTGCAGACTTCATTCCATTGACCATAGAAGCCTGAGCAAGTCCTGCGCCCATCGAGCCATATCCTGTGCTCCTCATACCAGAAACCCCATTGGCAGTTCCACTTCCAATGAGACCGTTTCGTCCATTGAGACTCATAATGTTGTTTCCTGGCAACATCCCGTTAACGGTTTTCACATCATCTCCTAGAGAGGAAACGCCAGTCATTGTGTTCATCCCGTTTAGATGGTTCGACATCATGTATTCCTGAATGATCTTTTGTACAGAGCTTTGGGAATCA
Source organism: Cucurbita maxima (assembly GCF_002738345.1). Classification (NCBI taxonomy): domain Eukaryota; kingdom Viridiplantae; phylum Streptophyta; class Magnoliopsida; order Cucurbitales; family Cucurbitaceae; genus Cucurbita; species Cucurbita maxima. Next base: position 1,525,361 of record NW_019272019.1, read on the forward strand.
TTTTGATCGGCTTCAGAAGAGTGTGTTGGCTGCTGTTGCAAGGGAACATTTGCTGGAGAATTAGTGGCACTCATGTGATTAGTAGCGGTTGCAGTGCCAATTGATGACTGTGGGTGATTGTTAGGTGAGGACAATGTAGGCGATTGGAATGAGGAGTTTGCTTGTGCCTGAGCAACCGTGGAGGAACCCGGGGACGGTATTTGCGCAGAATTCCCAGCGTAAGGGCTGCCAGCGCTATTCATAGAGTTCTGCTGTCTGGAGTTCATGGAGTTCTGGTGGAGTAACCCAACAATTGCACTAGCAGGAGATGATGTTGATGTCGGATTAGCAGAGTTATTTGCACTTGGAACGCCATTGTTAGCAGCAAGCTGCATAGCAGCAGCCTGGGCCGAGCTTTGGTCACCATTTGCATTTTGATCAATTGTTTGCTGAGGCTGAGGTAATTGTTGCTCGGCGTTCTGAGCTTGGCTGTGGAAGCATGGTGAAGCATTCGTCTTCCGTGGAAACTTAGCCAAACTCTCTGCAAACAGTCGCAAGAACAAAGAGGCATTTAGACTGAAGAAGCACTTTAAAAGTGAATTAAGTTTATACGGTGAAACAAATAGACAATAATGTCGAATTTTTTCTTCTCAGACACTATCCAAGAATTGAAAATAATTCATCTTCCAAATCTTGTATGTGCAAGCATATGAATGATTGACGTCCTAATGTTGCTACCTGAGCTGAGGTCTCAAATTTCTTCCCAAATTTCTTCCCATTTAATACTCAGTAATATATATGATGAGAGATTTGAATATCTGACCTCTAGGTTGAGAGTACATACTTATTCATATATTCGATTAAATTATAAATTAAAAAAAAAACACTTACGTTGGAGTAGAAATCCTATCAAGTCTCGGATGAAAGTTGGAACCTAGATCGATTTGGTGGTGACCTACAACAAGTGATGATCTAAATTTTCGCTCTAGATTACCAACACACAGTACCATAGCCCAACTTTCGTTCAAAATTCTAAATAATTTTTAATCTAAAGGTAGTTTTGAAATGTTTATGAAAGGTGAAGGGTAATATTGCATCTTTCGAAAAAATTAAGGGTATTCTTTTTTAAACAAATAGCAGATATTACTATGGCTACTTTCATCATTATGTTGTTACCAACTTGGGACTTAAATACACCGGTGTGTTTGGGAACAGAAAACATGGAGGTGAACTCAGGTATAATTGGAGCCGTTTTTGCAATTTTGTTTTGTTTCTTCGGTGCCTTCGCCTGGCGATTGCAAGGCTTGGGCTTTTTTTTCTTTTTTTCTTTTATTGCCTTCATATATTTTGCATTCTTTTTCTATGGAAAGTTGTTTCCTTCATGAAAATGAAAAACAAGACATCTAACCAAAGCCAAGGAGATTATCATGGAAGCATGGATATCGACACGGTAAGGAGACAATTATTCTTTTCTAAAGACACCAATTTTCCAAGAACATCTACATAAACTAATCTGGAATCCCTGTCAAAGGATTTTCTACTGTGCATATAAACAAACTATAAAGGAAGCATCCAGCACAGATACATTTAACAAAAGGAAGCATGACAAACACAATATTAATGAAGGTTAAGCTTACCAATTGGCCCAGTCATAGTTTCTTGGCTGTAATCTATCAAGTCCTTCATACTGTTGACGACTTCCGATATCTACATTGTACCCAAAAGATAGCTATCAGAAAATTTGGGCTAATAACAGTTTTCTTTTTTTCATTTTGTCTTCAAAATAATAATAATAACAAGTTTCTTGTTGTTTTGTTTTTTTTTTTTAAACATAATTTAGAATATTACATTTTGACTCTGAACTTGAGATTGGAATTTAGTACAATTTCAATAATTTTTTTTTCTTTTGTCCAGACTAAAGATTATGAGGCTAACAACAATATAGTATTGGGAAAAATTGATTTTCAGTTCCAAAAAGTAATGAATAATTGAGAGTCAGCCCGGAAAATAATAGTAGTAATAAATGACAAGACTTGATATGGTCACTAAACAAAATACACATCATTAAAGAAAAAAAAGGAAAAAAAAAGGCCAAAGTCAAGACTTGGAAAACAAACCAATAATTAGGCAGGCACTAATTTCTTCTAATTTTTAAAAATTAGATAAAAAAAAAACAGGAATGAAACCAATGTTACAGAAGAAACTTGCAGTTTTAAATCAAAAAAGAAAACAAAAAAAAATGAAATAGTTACACCCCAGAAGGGCGAATAAAGCAGACAAGATCATTCTAAGTGGCATTTCTTTGACAATTTACTTTTCCATATGTGAGAGAACCACTTTTAACAATATAAACATAAAGCTGTCACTCTTGGTATGTATACCCATCGATCCTTGGTAAGATATCAAATGGAAGACCAGTTAACAACCTCCAGGCACATTTCACTTGAAACAACAATTTGGATTTCCCAATGGCTCATTGCCAAGTGTTACTATAAACCAGAAAGGGGAAATGCATGAAGCTATACTGAGTATAAATTTTGAACAAGTTAAGCAATGAGTAATATTCACCTTGGGCTAAGAAAACAACTACTAAGGTTTTGACTAACCAGACCAATCTAACCCAAACACTGCATGCAGAAAAACTGAAGATTTCAAATCAAAGAAAGAACATGGAAGCGTGGATGAAAATATCACCAATATTGACCGAAGTATCACCGATTCTTCCCAAAATATTATTTTATTATCTATTTCTATATTAATGTATATATTAATAATATGTATATGTTTAAAATGATTGCTTAGGACTTGAATTCTTGAATGTTTTATTAAGACCTTCACAAATCTCAACAAATTTCCATGATATCTGTAATTTTTTCCAAAATATCCATTGATCCAAATACTGTCAATATATCTATAAATTGAAGTTAACAATATTGATATCAACATCAATATTTTCATCTTTATATGGAAGTAATCCTAGCATGTAACCATAAGCCGATGTACAACATTACCTGAAGGCACCGGATATATCTCTTCGTATATCCCAAGTCGTTTACTAATGGCACTTCCAATGCCTTGGCCAATTGTCTGGCAGAGCCCACAAACCTGAAAAAGTATTCATTAAAATTATAACTCTTACTATTTGTAGGATAAAAGCTCAAAAGATTGTGAATGTCATCTAAAAAATAGAAAATAAAAAAGGACGCAAACTTTAGATGGAATTATTGAAAAGTTTCCATTACAGTAAGTTCCTAAGTAGAGAGTTTTACCGATGTACCCATTCCAAAATTAGTCAAAATGAGAACTATACCCTCCCCAGAATGTATGATCCCCACCACATAACAAAATTCTAAATCATTCCACCAAGTTCACAAAAAAAAAAAAAAAAAAAAAAAAAAAAAAAAAAAAAAAAAAAAAAAAAAAAAAAAAAAAAAAAAAAAAAAAAAAAAAAAAAAACACCAATCTAAGAAAAATGTAGAAGGTGTAATAATGACAGAATTCTTTTCCTATTGAGCATCATTCAACTGCACGGAATCTAACTTTTTCAACCATTTCCCAATTTCTTTATTTTTTTTATTTTCTGATTTTCCCCAAATAACTCTATAATAACTTTCGCCAAACAATACCATAAGACTTGTAACAGAATGGTTGCCTTAATTTCACTTCCATTACTCTACTGCTATTGTCAATTTTTAACACAAGTCAAGGAGATTACAGGAAAGCTCCACAATATTAATAAATCTGATTGTGACATACATACACAACAATTAAACAGCAACTTCTCTGAATAAACACATTATTGATACGCTAGAAACTCAATAACTAATTTCAATGATGTCTGTATGACACATATTCCTAATCAGTAAACATCACTAACATAGTTTACTGTACCACAAAATGCGAGGGCAATCAAATAATCAAACTATAAAAATAAAAAGCAAACATTGGGCACAATTAACAGCATGGTAACTGAAAGTTAAAATGATTCCAGAGGATCAAAAATGACTTTAACCCTAACTGCTGCCAGATATAAGTGCATCAATTTACCATCAGTAGACTATAGTGCATCATATGTACAAAGAAAACATAACAAGCCAGTCAAAAGTACAAATATGAAGATGAAAAATAGGACCCTCGATGATGAATTTATTTTTGAAAAAGTAGGCATTACATGTTGCAGTTATTTTGCAACTCTGAAGTAGACAAGTTAGATGACGCATTTTGAATTGCAGTCTGATACTTCTGAGCAGCTGCCCCCAGCTGACTAACCTGCCATCACAATCAAGTGTCAGCAAATCAAACAACCAACAATAGTCAACAATGACATATTAATCTTCTATTTATAAACAGTAAAATTTTCACCAGTAGTCCAAGAAGGTTTTTGACATCCTATGAAATGCAATAATAGAGACATGAAACAGATAAGCTGGGAGTATATAGTTGGTACTGTACAAAGACATGCACAGAAGTCAATCTAACAAAATATGTAACTATCACAAAGCCTATTAAAGAGTTTGTATTGACCTTCTCATTTTATCAATTAAAAGTAATTCCTTTTTAATTCTGTCCATATAGTAACCACCATGCAAACCGACAACCAGGAATCTTATTTTCAAACCATCATCACTCGACATTACATCAAGAAAAGGAGGATTAAGGTGATCAATAGCTCTAAGGAATGTTAGTATAAATTAGAGAATTAAAAGAAGCATTTATTCTTTAATTATCAATGGGTTTTTACTGTAAGAAGGCAATATTTAGAACTTCTTTGAAACTGAGTGTATCAGTAATTTGTGGGAATGCCCAAGCAGTATCACATTTACATAGGCCATATCCTTTAAAGTAGATGGTTTCCTTCTTCACTCTACGCTTTAATCCAAAATTGTGAATCCTCCGGTCTAACCCCGACTTAGATGTATGTTGGAAGATGATGGAAAAGGAAATAGGAGGATTTACAAATCAATTTGCAAACAGCAGATTTAGGGCTGGGTTCAATTTATTTGCAAGCTATCTCTCTACAAGAATTGTGTAATTTTCCCTTTCTCGTTGATCAATAGAATAGCCTTTGGCAAACCAATTAGTCTTCCTCTTTTCAGGTTAGAGAAGTTGTTCCCCTTTGTAATATTGCTCAATAACACAAGTGTTTCTTAACGAACATGAGTTGGTACATAAATACATACGTGAATAAAATTGGGTAAAGGAATTGTGAAAGAGATAAAAATGAACCCGTATATAGTAATCAATTAGCAGATGTGATTCAAAGCCATTTCTGGTGGAAACAGGTTGAAGAATTTTTAAAACCTTATACTAATCTGTTCTTCATCAATACCTGCGGTATAAGTAACCTTCGAGGAATAAGCTCTTCATGACGTCGAGCACAAAATTCCCAAGAGCATATCTGATAAAAGAAAAGGTAGGAAGGTAAGATACATAACATACTGCCTATGAAGAGAAGGAATTGTGGAAAAGAAAAGTAAGAAACTTCCGAATTTGACCTTCAAGTCTGGAGAAAAAACTACTCGAAGTTGGCCATCGCGAACAACACGAAGTTGCTCAAAAACACTTTCTTGTATTGCTTTTGCGTAATCTAGGACAATTTGTCCAGATGCATTATGATATTCACGGGGCATATCAACATAGAGAAGCTCTTCAAGAGTTCCACTCTCATACTTGATCTTGAACAGCCTTGGGAGAACTTCAAAAGTCGCTTCTGAAATGTTGAGAGAACTTAGATACAGTTCGTTAACGAAAAATACATGAACCAAAAGAAAAAAAAAGTAATATGTTGAGAGGAAATGAACACGGAACCAACTAGACTAGTAGCCAAGTGCACAAGTATAAAATCCACAGAAAGCAATTTGGACAAATAAAAATTATGACATACCAAAACCTCGACCAGGCTTGCGGTTGCATATTTCACAATGCCAAACATCCTGCAAAATGCACCACAAGAATTATTTCTTTTACTTACATTTATGCTATACATTTTTAAGCAAATTAAAAAGAACTCCGTGAATCTTCGCCAGGACATTAGATTATTGAAGGAATAATAACAAAAATCCAAAATTCACTAGAAGTAACGATCAGTATAGTGAGGTTCTCTCTCTCTCTCTCTCTCTCTCTCTCTCTCTCTCTCTCTCTCTCTCTCTCTCTCTCTCTAAACATTTGAGCCATCCCCTACCTCAACCTTCGTTGCATCCCAAACAATTGCAATCAAGGAGAATATTAAAATGTAGCGGAGTACGGCTTTAGTCCAATTTTAAATTTGTGCCATATTAGTTGCAATCCCATCCACTCTTAATGTCAGTGCCTTAAGCCCCTCATTCCTCCCTCCCTCTCCTGCATTGCAATTCATTCCAAATAATTGCAATCATGGAAAACTTTTAAATCCAGGAGGGTGGGGGCGAGCATAAAGTTTCAAATCTGCTCTCTAGTAGCCCCAAGATGAAGACCGCCCCCACCCCCCCACCCCCCCACAC
>NW_019272019.1:1531830-1741456 GCF_002738345.1 Cucurbita maxima
CCCCACACCCCCCCACACCCACCCACCCCACCACAAGTTCAAGAGAAGCCAACGTTACAGGGTTTTCTTGCAGCTAACCTGCGGAAATACACCAGTTGTTTGGCGACCATTTCCATACATGGAAACGCACCATTTCTTTTTTGCATGGGGAGCGAAGAAATCTGCAACAAATTCCCTCCAGAACTCAATATTGTTGTCCTACAAAACAAACGTGATTACACAGATTATATGGCTTATATTCTAGGTTGTACTGCTACCAAATGAAACAACTGAGTGACATAATCTTACTTCAGGCCTCTTCTGTTGTGAGCACATATAATTTGTTAAACGTCGGGCACACATGCCAGGTTCATAAACTGGTTTTACAGGGGATCTCAAGGGAAAATTTTGTTGTTGAAATTGTTGAGGCAAATGCGGTCTTTGCTGAGGTATAGCCTTCAGGAGTTGCTGTTGGTGTTGAAATTGCAAGAGTCTTTGGTGTTGCAAAAGACTAATCTGCGCAGCAGTAGCAGCCTGAGAGGACTGCCTAGACATACTGAGTAACTGTTGTTGTTGCTGTTGTTGTTGATGTTGATGTTGCTGCTGTAGAAACAATGACTGATCAGATTGTTGAGGTTCCAATTTCACAGGACCCAAGTTTCTCATTGATTGAAGTTGTTGCGGTTCCAGTTTCACAGGGCCAAGATTCCTCATCGACTGCAACTGCTGCTGCTGCTGTAGTTGCTGCCCTTGAAGATCATTATTATTCATTTGAGGCTCTAACTTGACAGGTCCAACACCACATAAACTTCCCCGAATAGGTTGGAATTGGTGTTGTTGTTGCTGCTGTGACTGCTGTGTGTTATTAGAGGAAGCGAACTGTTGCATTGAGTGCTGACTATGTTGGAAGTTCTGGGGTTCAATTTGCTGTGGCTGCTGTTGATTGGGTATTATTTGGCTGCTAGGATGGTTTGAAAACTGTTGCCCTGAAACTTGACTAGATGAACCAGGGTTTGGTGTATTTGATGCCACCAATGACGACGGGGTATTGTTGAAGTTCATACCATTGCCAACAAGTGAAAATGGATCTAACTCGGTAGCAGGGTCCATACCTACTCGTTGGCCGTTCCCAAGGCCTGAGGACCCAGAATTTGGAACTCCATTCCCAAATGACTGATTCAGGAGAGAAGACATACTGGGTGTATTACCAAGCATATTCATACTGCTAAACTGAGTCCGTGGGGATACAAGAGAAGGAAAAGCTGACTGAGAAGGCAGCCCCCCTTGTGCTCCCATCATTCCGGAATTTGATCTCAAAAGCGATGTTGGAACAGACTGCGCACCACCAACGGGAGTAGATGGCCCCGAAGGTACCATCTTCTTCAAAAATCTATACACACTCGTGAAGAAGGGGAGTTAGGAAAACTATCTAAAGCAACATTAATTGACTAATACACAAGAAATCGTTCAAGGCACATAAGAGGGTCAGTCCAAAGAGCATTTGTCCCCAAGAATCCTGGTTGCAAACTTCATGGTCGTTATGATGAACGAATAGAAACGGAAAAGTTTTGAGCCTCAGCTCATGGTGCAAATTTTTACTGAATAATAGCCGAAGACCAAACGATGCTGAAACAATGGAACAAGCCCTGTTTTTTAACATTCTACAGCCAGACAATCTTCACTAGAGTAATCCTTGAATGGTTTTCGCATGAATCTGTATATAATACAATGAATTTTAGGTAACATTCACTTTATCTTCATAAACGAAAACGCTAAAACTTCATCAAAGAAATCTCATAATACAACTCAAAATGTACATTGAAGTCATCACAATTAAAGAATAAAAAAAATCAAACATCAGACAAACACAAATCCTCAATATTAAAAAACGACAAACAATTGGAAAAAGATTGTACCGATAACGACTATCTTCAAAACTCCAAACTGAAATTCATCCCGAAGTAAGATAACAAAAAAAAATTGAAAATCATTAGAGTACAACAAACACCTGATGATTATAAAAGAAATAATAATAATAATAATAATAAATACAAAAAAAAAACATAGAGAAAATAGGAAACGATCCGAAGACTGAAATAGTGAGAGAAACAAAACCACATCAAGTTAAACGAAGCAAATTCCAAAAAGAAAAACAAAATGAGGTAGAACAGCAGCCAAAAAAACTCACCGGCAAGCAAGTAATACTTGAACAGAGAAAGGTTCCAATTCCAAAAGCCCTCACGAGATTCAATGGAAGATTTCAACAAAAACCGATCAGAATATTTGAACAAACACAAAACTGAAGTAGAGATGAAATTTGACTTGAATTATTCCAAAGCTATCTCCGTCTTTCACACTTGGTTCTTCAGAAACCGGAATCGAGTACAGAAACTGCAACTCCTTGGTTAGGGTTCCACAGAGTGAAGGTGCGGTGGAGTGATATTTTCTCTCTCATTCACCAAAATTGCAAAAATCCAGTTCTTCGCCGTCTGCCGTAGAGATATAGAGAGAGGGGAGAGGGTTTAGAGAGAGAAAGCTGATGGTGTCCTTGTGGACGTCAAACTTCTATTCGATCTGATTGAATTTTCTTCCTTCGTTCTCTCTCTTACTCTATGCGACAAACCAAGTCAAACGCCATTCTTCCTCCCTTAAAAACATTTTTCTTCATACATACATACTATTATTATCATTATCATACATAAATTTATGCCCATACATATTATCATCATTATTATCATACATTCATCTCCCAAAACTTTAAACAAAATAATATTTTTTCTTCCTAAATATTATTTTTTAAAATTGCGATAAATTATAAATTTTGTAAATATTGTTATTAATAATAATAATTATTATTATTATTAATATTAAAAAATTATTGAAAATTAGAATTAGAGATTGAATTGTGTACGTCTATTTTTGGATAATTAGAATATTTAAAGGTAAATAAGAGAGTTAGTAATATTGAGATTTATGTTATAAAATCTTATAATTAATTATTTAATTTTGAAAGATAATTTTAATTATATTATTTATAATTTAATATAATTGAGGGTAGCAAAAATCTCAGATTATTAATATAATCTTGAACCGTATATGGTTAACAAATAGGAGAATTAATGTTCAAACTTTATCTTGGTAACACTATTGATACGATTTACTTTGTAATTATTATAAACGATTTGATCTAAATGGTTATGGTTATGTAGAGACATGTGAGTGGAATATCATATACAATGAATTTGTATAACATTGTACTATAAATTATTTTATCTCTATGAATTTGTTAATTGAGAAAATTAATATTTCACATGACAATGATATGCGACTTGATCCTAATTTAAATAAGTTATGAATTTCTACTGAGTTTGTCCTTTGATTAGGGTAAGTAAATTAGTAGTTTACGAGTGGTGATGATAGGACTTGAACCATGGGGCCACTCTCTCATTGGCCTAGACCAGACTGGTTTATTATTATATCATAAATAAATTATTCATTAGAAATCGTGGTCACGAAAGAGGTCATTGTCTAAAATAGACTTTTGACCTAATTGTAATTATGAATAACTCGTTAACGATCGACTTGCTTATAATGATTACATCAATAAACCCAACTTATTATAGTATATAGTGTGACCCATAGTGAATTAATGCATTCGATTAACTTAAGTTTTAATATTGTATCATTTAAGCTTATAATAGGTAGGTCTTGGAATTAATCCTACCAATTATAAGTTCCAATAATATAAAATTAATTCATTTTTTCATTCATTAACTATAGGTAATGAAGGACAAGTTATCTTCTTTGATATGAGCATTATAAGCAGATTGTTCGAGAGTGATAAGATATAATTATTGGAGTAAAATAGACCTAAGAAAATGGGGCTCAATGTTCAAGTTATGAAATCAAACCCTCTGTTCGAGAATAATAAGATGTAATTATTGGATAAAACAGACCGAAAAGATGGGGCTCAATGTTAGTTATGAAATCAACCATCGGGTCATATATAAAAGTGAATTATATGCTATAAAATTATATTTATAGCTTTGGTAAAATATTTATAGCTTTGGTAAATCGTTCATAGATATATTGAATCAGCCAAAAGAGTCATTCTCTCTCGTTTAGATTAAATAACAAGGACAACCTTAATTCGGTCCCACACAATATCTTATAAAATATTAATCTTCCCAATCTCAATTTTGTGTATCCGATTAAGCGAGCGCATTTTGTAGTCTACTTCTATAAAAACTAATTAGATAAGATATCTTTACTCACCTATCTTCACACGATCCATTTGGATTAAAATATTTGTAACAATTACAGAGTGAGTCATATCAATTTGTTAACATAATAAGACACCTAATTTCATTCATATACTATAGACTCTTTAGGTTATTATAAATATGATGTTCACATATATTAACTATATTACATTAATAACTTTAGATTTTTATGTTAGGAATAATATTAAACAGAAAATAAATATTATAAAATTTATAAAACAAAATTTCATTTAAACGACAATTACAAGGAGCTCTATCATTATAAATGAATTCCAGCACGAATAACACAAGTGATCACCAAATCTAAATAACGAACCGTTCATCTTTCAAAACTGCCCCACGAGACGGAATCAACTAACAATACTTGGAAAAGGGCATATGTGAGTTGTTGATTTTGGATGTGATGCCTAAGCCTATGGGAAGACTAACATATTTCCTTTGAATCCTTAAATTGTAGGGCTCCTAAAAAAGAAAGGCACAAATAGAGGTGGATGGGCCCACGAAGAGAGACTAAATTGACTAGATGTGCACGGATTTGATGCCGAATGTCAAATGCATCAGAACTTACCACAAATTAGGACATTTCACTTGTAAGTTATAATAAATTAGCTTCGAAAGTTTGATACTTCCAAGAGAATTAAGGATCGTGTTTGACTATTTCTTTGACTTTTATCCACTAATAACTTTAGTTACTATTGTTTCGATCCTAAGTAGGTTGGTTCTCAGACATAAAAGGAAATATATTTATTATTTTGTGCTGTATTATTACTTTTTTTTAATCGAATTAGAATCAGAATTACAAATAGTTTTAAATGTAAGATGTGAGATCTCACGTGGTTTTGAGAGGACAACAAAACACTTTTTTATAAATGTGTGGAAACTTATCCCTAACAAAAAAAAAAAACCTAAAGAGGACAATATTTTATGGTCGTGGGCTTGGAGATGTCCACAGAACAAGGCAAAGACGATTGAGCCTTCTCCATTTGAGTCCACACTTCTTACATTAATCTCATTTACGCTAAGTTTTCCTGAAAATAGAAGTACTTTTAAATTCAAAGCGACAGAGTTTATATTTAAGCTCAACTATTTTTCGATTGCATCCGAATTTCAATCTATACCGACCATTTTAACCCATTGAATTATAGAAATTATTTTAATTAAAAAATAATTTAGCAATTAATGGAATATTTTGAAGTCAAAGGCTATATTTAATACAATACCATAAGTAACATTAATATAATAACACACAAATTAACTTTATTTTAATTTTTATATTTATTTCTTTATTTGGGAAGAAATCATGTTTGGTTGGTAACAAACAAAATTTTCCACTCCCTCTAATCTCATTGGATAACAACAGGTAGATATTTATTTATTTTATTATTTATTATAAATCTTTATTAATTTTCAATAATCTTTCCAAATTAATCCACACTATATTTTTAGATAAAAATATAATAAATTCCATTTTCTTTTATTTTAAAAACAGAGCCAAAATCCTCTGCTTTACACACGCGGCAGATTTTGAGTGGCTGAAACCTAGACCACACGATAGTTATCATGAACTTAATTGTACATAACCGGACTTTAAAATAATATTTTATTAAGATTAGAGAATCTTCTTTAGTCCAACTGTCCACTTAGCTGACAATTTCCTCTTTAACGGCCGTTATGCCTTTTCCCACAAAAATATAACGGCGCCTTTTCTGGGACGAAGCACGTGACGCCATTAAAAAGCACGTGCCACTATGTATGTGTTGATGAGGCCATGTCCATGCATGGACATACATCGAATTAATTAATTATTATTTTGGAATATATTGGGTTCATAATTAATGGAATTGATGAAGGAAAACAATTATTTGTTTATTTATTTTTTTGAAAAATAATGAAAAGAAAGGGTGAAATTACACTTTTGCCCTCCCTGTCGTATTTTGTCTCCTAAAATTAAGAATTTTTAATTTAATATTTAGAGATTCGAAATTATATGATTTAACCAACCTAAATAAATTATTAAATATATTTTAAGAATTAGTTATTCAAGTATATTTATTAATTTAACTATTTATATTTAAATAATAATTAAATTTGAATTTTGAAGATTTCTTTTTTAAATAAGGAGACATTTCGTCCCTACAAAATTATTTAATCTGACCGTCCCATCATCATTATTATTATTATTATTATTATTATTATTATTATTATTATTATTAATAATGAGAAAAAGGCATAATATTTAAATTTTGATATTATATGATGTTAGAGGGGATTAAACAATATGAAAATTAATGTGAATTTTACAAATTGACTAAAGCACATTGGTTGATTGGAAATAATTAAATATGTCAAAATCAAAGTCAATTCAATTAAATTCGTAACGGGATTATATAAAGTTACGAGGCCATTGGAATATGATGAGAATTTAAACCAAGATTTAGGATGGTAAATGACCAAAATACCCCTAAGAGAATTCTAAGATGTTTTCAAAACTGTAAAGGACTCGACATAATAAGAAAATTATATGAGACTCATTTATGATACAACAGGTAGCTGTGTGAGATCTCGAGGAGATTATGACAACTTTGGGATATGAACTGAGAGAAAAAGTACATAACTATCCTCAAGACACTTTATAAGAAATTAAGGTTCTTATAATTAACATGTGACAAGATGCCTATGAAAGATTTATGCATGCGAAGAAATGATTATAACTTATATGGATTATGGCGCACTTGTTAAGAATTTTCCTTTGTTGTGCTTCAAGAATTAACAAAGAACTCTTAGAACTAGAACCTGAGATATCCTAAAGACCTCTTGAGGAGCAGTGCAACATGATCCTATGACGCAGACTACGTCGCAGGGAATGCATGAAATCCTGGACGTAGGTACTCATACTATGTTGCAAGGAACACATGAAGCCTTGGACATTGATATGCAGATTGTATCGTATGGAACACATGAAGCCTTGGATGTAAGTATTAAGCTATGTTGCAGGGAACACATGAAGCCTCGAGTATAGGTCAAGATTAAGTTATTCACTAAACATAGTACCCCACAGGTCTCTCAGGGGAGTGTCTAAGGGATAAGAATTCAAAACTCTGAACCAACGAACAAGAGATAAACTTTAAGAAACAAAAGTTCTCTCAAGTATAGGAGCCAAGAAAGACGGTGCCTTCAAAAATTTCCTCAAAAGTTTCAATCTGGTAGTTATGATAGTTATGAGTCATTGTGATGTCTTTTTACTCACTAATGTCAACTTCTATAATTTTAATGAATTAGATCATCGAGGAGGTTCTTAAACTAGTTTGTAATAGTCTAAACACAATTTCTAAATGGAGTAACAGGATAAACCCTTAAGCGTCTATATAGTGAGTGTTACACAAAGCTCTCAAAGTGTGAGTTTTAGATGAACAAAAATGTTTCCCTTGGACACTGAATGTTATAGAATGAGGTCCTTTGCTTCATTTCATCCCACTTTAAAGGTTTGAAGCTAGTTGGGGTACATTTTCTGACGGCTCTAAGCCAACATTTTGGCTAATCTAGCTTGGGTCTGATATGCTCAGACTCTTTTCTACTAGTTTCAACTCTTCAAAAGATATAAGGTTAGTATGACTATCTTTGAGCTAGTTTAAATTATTTGGAGTAAGTGTAAATTATTTGATGCAAAATTAGGTGAGTCAATTCTCATAGTAGAATTCTAATTTATGATTGTGGGACTCTGTAGGTAGAATTATATTCGAGAGAACAAACTTAAGCTAACATCAAGGGGTCGTAGTAGCTTGGCCCTAGGACGATCAAATAAATGGCTCTACTATCGATGCAGTTGGAAGAATTGTTTTATGTATGATGACACGTGCTCAATGACCTTTGCACATGTCATGTGTTTGATATGATGTGTTATGTTATGATGATATGTTATGCTGATGTGATATGTTATGATGACATGAGATGTGTGACGTTATGATACGTTATAGTGATATGTCACGATGATATGTATGTATGAGATGTCATGTTGCACTATGACATGAATATACTTAACAATGAAATGTATGACATGTATGACAATGATGAATTTTTTGAAGCACAACTCCTACGAATGTTATGAATGAAGTAATGTATAAAAACTTACACATATGTTACCTACGGTAATATGTGAAGAATGTATGAGGTTGTGCCACATGAATGATTTAAGATGAAAAGTATAGGGATGATCACATGCATCGGGATACTCCCCCTTTTATGATGAGTACAGACGCGCACATTATGATGATGAGATGATCATCATGCAGATCATCATGCTTGACATGATGCATGACGATCATTGTAGCTCCGGGCGTCTAGGGGGTGCGAGTCCGTCTAGTAGACGAGCAGGCCTAAGGGATGTGTGAGTCCGTCTGGTGGGCCCACGCTCGTATATGTTGACTTTGTGTAAGAAAATACTACCTATTCAATTTGTCTGGACTGGCCACCTAGGAGAGGGTACATTCTATGATTTCAGTGAAGTTTAGAATACTCACGTAAAGAAATACTCTAAGTCATGTGCTAGTTTTATATTTCAGATAAAGGTAAGACACCACTGTACAATTGTCGGCAGCATCACATTGAAGACCATGGAACACTTTTAAACAAGAAAACCGTATGAAAATTTTAAAAATACAAACGACTAAAGTCGAGATAAAAAAAATGTTCACATCCACGAAAAAAAATCCCGTACAATTCAAAGACGATGATACAAATAAAAGAATATAACTATATTGAGTTTACATACTTAAAGTTGAAATTTCTCGAGCTGAACATCTCTAGGCCTCAACGGCATATACTCTCCCAATAGATAAACCTCGAGGTGATCCGAGAGGGCCGACTTGTCAATATTTTCATGATGGTATGATTTGCACACGAAATATAATACCGTCTCCGTCACCAACTTCAATAGAAAGCAAATAAAAAATAATAAAAAGCAAAAAATTCCCAAAATACCCTTGGTAAGCACACCCAATGACTCCGTTCGAACCACCAAATTCCCAAACACAAAACGCACCGTTCCGAGTGGGAAGCTTAGAATGAGGATTATAACAATCGAAATCCCTAATTTCCCTTTCACCAAACTGTAGCTTTTGTTCATCGCTTTGAATCCGTAAGAATCTTCGAGAACGGAGACGACGTTCGAGAGCTGCCAGATCGCCGTCAGGTAGAAGGCGCCGGCGAGGTATATGATCTGGATGATGTAGAGAAGGATGATGACGCCGGCGCCGACTGAGCCGAAGATGAGGATGATGAGGAAGAAGAGGAAGGAGATGGCGAGGACGCTGGCGATTGAATAGCCGATGAAGGAGATGAACACGCAGAGGAATGTGAGGAGGAGACGTTTCCAGACCTTAGGAACGACGCTCATCACCGGCTTGTAGGCGACGTCGCGGCCGGTGTAGATCGATGCGACGGTGTAGACGACGGCGGAGGTGGAGAGAAGCGAGAGGACGATGAAGATAACCAGGTACGCGATTTGAAATAGAAAATAATAGACCTTCTCTGATGAGACGATGTCGGAGAGTTTATCGAATGAGGCTGTACTGGTTTGCGTTTGGTCCAATACAAATTCGTCGAACATAATTTTTCGTAGGAATAGATCGGAGATCTCCATGTGAGCCAAGAACAAAAAGGAGAGGGGAAGAATCAGAGCTAGAGTGATTTGGGAGAAAATCCTTCTCCATGTGAAAATTAATTTGGCGGTTTCTCTGAAAATTCCATAGGTTCCGAGAAATTGCATCTCTTCTTGTTCTACATCCATGATTAGATGATGAAGAAGATGGGAGAATTTGCAGAGGAACAAAGGATTTTTGAATGAGGGGAAGGATTAATAAGGAAAAATTGGTCTTCTGAATGCTTTTGAATTGAGTTTGAAAAGTCTTTGTTTGGAATGGACCAAAGAAAAACAAAAGCAAAACCAATTGGCTTTAACAATAAATAATATAAAAATAGTAAACTCTTAACTATATTTTTAGAGAATTACAATATAAATAGACATTTTGATTCCTCTTGTTCTTCGATTAATCCAAATGTTAATTATCTTATTTCTTGTTTAAAAAACAATCAATTTTTAATGCTTGAGAATGTTGGCAATTATTTTTGTTTCTTGCAAGGATGTTTTACATGAGTAGTGTTCATTGATTGAATTTTAGGAGGGATTTCTAAGCCTAGACACTTTATAGACGATTTTAGCTAGATGACCGACTCACGATTTGCTTTGATGAGTTATATGTACCTTACGACTTATGACATTTATGTTTGCCATGATGTTATACGTGTCCTTTTCTTCCATAGTGTCCAATGGCCCGTTAGCGAGTGCTAGCTCGATGAGCCAAGTCGAGGGGGTATGCGAGTTCGCCTGGTAGGGGCCTATGTTCGCATTTGTGGGCCATGTGTAAAAAATAATGTACATCCAATCTTGTCCAAACTTATCTGCCTAAGGTCATGCCATGATGTTTTAAAATAATAGGTCTCACCATATTGCATGTACTTGCATTTCTCGATCCCCAAGTGAGATTACTTATTGAGTATTTCTTAAAATACTCGTGACATGTGTTATTATTATTTTTTTTTAGGTAAAAGTAAGACACTCATGCATGAATGATGGCGTCACGATGAAAACTATGGAACCAGTACCAAGGTAGTCACATTTGCGTCTATTTTGTATGATCTATGAGATCGTTTTATTCTTTTCTTTGTTTTATTTAACTTTCATGTTACTTATTTTCTGCTCTTTCGTTTTAAAACTTTTATTGGGAACGTTTAATTCCATGGCATGGTTATGAAATATTTTAAATGTCATTCATCTAGTGGATACCTTATTTTTAATAGAAAATTGGGTCGTTACAATTTTCATCGTTGAAATATATTTTGATTTGATGAAATTATAATACATGCTTCAACAATGCAACTATAGGGACCTGTCTCAAGTGGGTTGGAGAACTCCGTTTAAACGAAGAATGATGGATAGAATATGGAGAAATGTCTCTTCGTTAACTAAACAGGGTCGGGAACTGTGATTACATTCTTTGTCCCTAACCCTGCATCTGTCCCGCACTTTTATTTTTAAACATAAGCACACACAAGTAAATAAATAAGAAATGAAATAGGTGGCAAGGATGAGCTTCCTCGTCTTTCTCCACCTCCACCTTGTGGACATCTCAAAATGGAGCTAATATGTTTACAAAATTGGTCTTTTCGTTTATTGTAACCTCGACTGTGATTTATTAGATAATGCATCGACACGTTATGACAGATAATACATAATAATGATGTTAAACAGCTTGCAATTTGGCAAGCTGCACATCGTCATCAACCACCTTCAACTGGACATAGTGATCCGACAGATAGCCTTGAAGATGCTCCGACAGCGCCACCTTATCAACACTCTCACAATGATACGATTTGCACACAAAATACACCATAGTTTCCACCACAAGCTTCACCAAGAACAACACCATAAACAACACCACCCAACAAAACCCCAAAATACCCCTGCCCGCCGCCCCGACCGACGCTGACCGAACAACCAAGTAGTAAAACACCAACTGAGCCACTCCCAATGGCAAATTCAGCAACATTGTTAACTTCACCACCATCTTCATCTTCCCCTTAAGCAAACCCTTGCTTTTCGCCATGGCTTTGAACCCACACGACGCCTCCAAAACCGACACGATGCTCGAAAGTTGCCAAATTATGGTCAAGTACCAAATGGCAGCTAAATAAAAGATGGTAAAGAAGAAAAAAATGGTTCCAATGCCGGCTAAGAAGTGATGGTCATTTGGGCCATAGATTATGATTGCTATCACAGGTATCAAAAACATCACAGCAAAAGCAACAAAATTGAAGGCCAAAAAGGCTGCAAAAACACACAAAAATGTAACAAGAAGCTTCCTCCAAACTTTCGGGAGGACCTGGATCACGATATTGAAAGAAACGTCACGTGCCGTGTAGATATAGGCAACAGTATAGACGACAGCGGAGGTAGAGAGGAGAGAGAAGATCGTCGAGAAGATTAAGGATGCTAAAGTGAAAAGAACAGTATAGATTCTTTCGGAGGATACGAGGTCGGAGAGTTTAAGGAATTGGGGTGTGAATTTTTGAGTGTGTTGTAAAATCATTTTATCATGGGAGATTTTGTGAAGGAAAAAATTGGATATTTCCATGTTGGTGAAGAACAAGAGAGAGAGAGGAAGAATGAAGGCAAGAGCAATTTGGGTGAAGATTTTCCTCCATTGGTGTATCAATTTCCAAGTTTCTTGGAGAATTCCGATGATTCCCAAGAACGGTAAGTTTTCGAGTTTTAGTTCATCCATGGCGTTTGCTGAAGAAATCTTGAGAAGATGGGAAGATTTATTGGGAAGAAATTCATAGATTTG
Source organism: Cucurbita maxima (assembly GCF_002738345.1). Classification (NCBI taxonomy): domain Eukaryota; kingdom Viridiplantae; phylum Streptophyta; class Magnoliopsida; order Cucurbitales; family Cucurbitaceae; genus Cucurbita; species Cucurbita maxima. The sequence goes on from NW_019272019.1 coordinate 1,544,495, forward strand.
AAACTTCGAGGAAATGAAGTGATGGTTGAATATTCAAAGGGAAAGGGATAGCTTCAAGAATTTAATTGGTGTGGAGAAAAATTGGTGAAGGATTGGAAGAACTCATCTAACTATTGACTTATAAGTTTCCTCTCATATTCAATGTTCATATTAATTATTGTATAGGTCATTTAAAGTATATCACATTGTTCTTATTATCATAATTGCTTAGGTCAATTATGATAACCGGCTTGTGATAGTCAAGCGTTTATAGTGACATTGCTTTTTGATTCTCCGATGTTGGATCTTCCTATCATTGTGAAGCAGAGTTCACCAAGTGTTGGATTGTTCAACCACCAATAGGAAACGCGAGCTGGGTTTAAGCCGTTGTGAGATAGGTCAGTTTTACCCTATTGATGATAGTGTCGTAATAGTAATTCAACCTAGTACGAGAGGAATCGTTGATTTGCACAATTGGTCATCATGTACGGTTGAAAAGCTAGTGGAGCGAAGCTACTGTGCGCTGGATTATGACTGAATATCTATAAGTTAGAATCCGGGCTAGAAGCGACGCATGCGCCCATCACTTGATTGCCGACTAGCAGTAGGGGCCTTTTGGTCCCCAAAGGCACGTGTCGTGGTGTCGACCCAATATTTTACTACGAACCGTGACTAAAGACAACACACGAATGCACAAAGTGATTTAAATATGAAATAGAGAAAATCCTTTAATTCCAATAAAATTTTCAACGACAACAAACAAAACACTTAATAGTTTGGAAATAAATTTCGAAAAAATGCAAAAGGAAAATAAAGTCTCGACTGATGCCCCGAGACAACCCAATCCTCTATGACAATCCCCGTCTCCATCACGCTCATCCTTGACCGACGCCTCGCGCTTCTGAAAAAGGAAAACATAGCAAAGATGAGTATAAAAATTATACTCAGTAAGCCACCTACTTGTAGGCTCTCTTCGCATCCTAATTTAACAGGTTCCCACGGTCTCCTGATCCGGTTCTAAGACATATGGTTCTAATCTTAGTCCCTTGGAGCTTGCCCCTTGGGTTCCACCGGTTCATCGTCCTTTCATTAGACACCTAGAGGTTCCTTACGCCAAGCTAATATGGTCGGTATCTCTCTATGAAGCGCTACCTTTACATGGCTATCTGGGACTACATGGTATCTAGCTTAGGAGTGTGTTGAATACCCCTAAGCCCATATAGTCCCCCTATGGGGGGTGCGACCCAACCCGTTCCCATGCAGCTAATGCGTTGTACGACGTAGGGACACATTTTCCATGCGAAATGGCTAAGAGTAGTAAGGACTGGTTAGGAACCCTTGGTCCTCCCACGAAGCTATAGATACCGTTCTCACACTAGCAATCTATGAACCCTCTTGAGATTCCTTGTTGCCGAGGTAATCCGCTAAGTTCCTAGGGGAAAGTTAAGTCTGGCTAGAGCGACATATAGCTCCTAACAATAATTCCCTAGGCTTATCATATAAATGACCCTAGCAAATAACAAAGTGTGCATGCAACCTTCTTTTAACATCATAATATATAATTCATGCAAACTAGGCATGCCGGCTCAACGGGGCGATGGCCTCCATCAAGCACCCAGAACACGAAGTTTGCGCTCAATGGGGCGAATTCATCTATCAAGCACCTAGAATGCGAAATACACAATTCCAACATAAATTAAACGCATGCATACGTACGGCGGAAGCTTAAAACATACAAGCAACACTCAAATAATTCACCCAATATACTCGTAACAATCAATCTGACTAATCTCATTCATGGAGAGCTAATCTAAGACAAAGTTACTAGCATGCATGCAATTCAAGTGAATCATACAAGTATTTCTTCCTAAATACCGGGTGGTGACTTACCTGGTTGACGCGTGCCTTTTCGTTATCGTTTCTTTGCTTGTGAGGTGTCCAAAAATACTGATTTCCTTAAATTAGGTCCATATTCACATAGTATTAGAACTGGAACCGGGACAAAAATTGGGCAAACAGAGGGCAAATGGGCCAAAATGGCTGTTTCACGCGCCGGCAGTGCGCTAGCTACGCGCGTGGGAGTGCTCCAGTCGCAGGCCGCACGAGTGGCAGCTTCTGTGCAGTCACGGGTCGGCCGGTCCGATTTGGCTCGGGTTTGCGGTCCAACTTGGGCTTTGCAGGCGACACGTGTTGTCATCTCGCTGGAGCTGCGTTGCTCCAACCGACGGTTGACTCGTGTCTGGCGCTTGTTGCGCCGCCCTCCGCCGCTCGCCGACCGACCCTTTTTTTTTTTTTCTTCTCTGTCCTTTGCAATCCGTAACACAGAGTCCCATTTTCTAATTTTCATATCTTTCGATTCGTAGTTCAGATCGATATGGTTTCTTCGGCAAAGTTCTAGATCGTGTTACGGGTTACGTCCTGGTATTTTTTTTTTCGTATTTGTTTGCTTGACTACTGGACAAAAGCGTCGAAAGTTCGATTACCGTTCTGAGACGATTCTCAGATCTTCGCATTCGGGTTGAGATCTCGGCCAACTTCTTCACAGATCGTGCGTAGAGTTGTTCCTAGGTGAATATTTCAACATTTTAGGACTCGATTCACATAGGAAGCTCAGATTTGAGAAATGTCGTTCAAAACCTTACCTCGAGAAACATTCTTGGATCTTGACGGAGCGTCGGCCTCACTAGCCTCTCAGTCCTTGTATAAGTCTCGTATGAAGGTAGATTTCGATGGTGGTCCGATGAACTTCGTGGCTCATTCCTCTCAATTTTCTTTTGCAGGAGATTTGATGGGGTTTCCCTTGAACCCCTATTATGACTGGAGGGGCAAAAGGACATTTTTGCCCCTCAGTTGACCTAGTTTTTTTTTTTTTTTTTTTTTTTTTTTTTTTTTTTTTTTTTTTTTTTTTTTTTTTTTTGGCGTTACAAACTCTCCTCTCCTTAGGAACTTTCGTCCCCAACAGTGGATATCTCTTGGAAGAGTTCGGGGTAATCTCTCCTCATGTCCTCTTCTTGTTCCCAGGTTGCCTCTTCCTCGCAGTGGTTACCCCATGAGACTTTTACCAAGGGAATATCTTTGTTGCGCAATCGCCTAGTGTCTCGAGCCAAAATTCTACTAGGCTTCTCCTCGTAAGACAGATCTTCCTGAAGAGGAAGCATCTCATGCTCTATTACGTGAGTAAGGTCTGGAGTGTACTTTCGCAGCATGAATACACATTGTGCACAGCGGCAAGGTTCGGTGGCAGGGCAATTCTGTAAGCCACAGCCCCGACTCTTTCTAGAATCTCGAAGGGGCCTATGAACCTTGGGCTTAATTTTCCCTTCTTTCTGAACCTCAACACCCCCCTCATAAGGGCTACCTTTAGAAACATGTGGTCACCCACCTCAAATTCGAGGTCCCTTCTACGCACATATGCATAGCTTTTCTATCGGCTTTGTGCGGTGAGTATCCTCTACTTAATTTTCTGCACTGCTGCGTTGGTGACCTGAACCAACTCTGGTCCTAGTATTTGCTGCGCGCCTACGCTCATACAGTGCCTCAAAGGGGGCCATCTATATGGTCGCTTGATAAATATTATTATAGACAAACTCCATCATACAGTGCCTCAAAGGGGGCCATCTATATGGTCGCTTGATAAATATTATTATAGACAAACTCCATTAAAGGCAGATGTTTGTCCCAGCACCTAGAGAAATCTAAGGAACAGGCTCGCAACATATCCTCTAAAATCTGGTTCAGCCTTTCAGTCTGTTTGTTTGTTTGAGGATGGAACGTTGTACTGAACCTCAACTGAGTTCCTAGTGCTTTCTGGAGACTTTTTCAAAACTGAGAGGTGAACCTAGTGTCTCGGTCTGATACTATGGACATTGGTACCCCGTGCAGGCGTACTATCTCCTTGATATATAACTGAGCCCTCTACTTAATTTTCTGCACTGCTGCGTTGGTCACCTGAACCAACTCTGGTCCTAGTATTTGCTGCGCGCCTACGCTCATACAGTGCCTCAAAGGGGGCCATCTATATGGTCGCTTGATAAATATTATTATAGACAAACTCCATCAAAGGCAGATGTTTGTCCCAGCACCTAGAGAAATCTAAGGAACAGGCTCGCAACATATCCTCTAAAATCTGGTTCAGCCTTTCAGTCTGTTTGTTTGTTTGAGGATGGAACGTTGTACTGAACCTCAACTGAGTTCCTAGTGCTTTCTGGAGACTTTTTCAAAACTGAGAGGTGAACCTAGTGTCTCGGTCTGATACTATGGACATTGGTACCCCGTGCAGGCGTACTATCTCCTTGATATATAACTGAGCCCTCTACTTAATTTTCTGCACTGCTGCGTTGGTCACCTGAACCAACTCTGGTCCTAGTANTTGCTGCGCGCCTACGCTCATACAGTGCCTCAAAGGGGGCCATCTATATGGTCGCTTGATAAATATTATTATAGACAAACTCCATCAAAGGCAGATGTTTGGGGGGCCATCTATATGGTCGCTTGATAAATATTATTATAGACAAACTCCATCAAAGGCAGATGTTTGTCCCAGCACCTAGAGAAATCTAAGGAACAGGCTCGCAACATATCCTCTAAAATCTGGTTCAGCCTTTCAGTCTGTTTGTTTGTTTGAGGATGGAACGTTGTACTGAACCTCAACTGAGTTCCTAGTGCTTTCTGGAGACTTTTTCAAAACTGAGAGGTGAACCTAGTGTCTCGGTCTGATACTATGGACATTGGTACCCCGTGCAGGCGTACTATCTCCTTGATATATAACTGAGCCCTCTACTTAATTTTCTGCACTGCTGCGTTGGTCACCTGAACCAACTCTGGTCCTAGTATTTGCTGCGCGCCTACGCTCATACAGTGCCTCAAAGGGGGCCATCTATATGGTCGCTTGATAAATATTATTATAGACAAACTCCATCAAAGGCAGATGTTTGTCCCAGCACCTAGAGAAATCTAAGGAACAGGCTCGCAACATATCCTCTAAAATCTGGTTCAGCCTTTCAGTCTGTTTGTTTGTTTGAGGATGGAACGTTGTACTGAACCTCAACTGAGTTCCTAGTGCTTTCTGAAGACTTTTTCAAAACTGAGAGGTGAACCTAGTGTCTCGGTCTGATACTATGGACATTGGTACCCCGTGCAGGCGTACTATCTCCTTGATATATAACTGAGCCCACCGATCAACTCGATATGTGGACTTTCCTGGAATGAAGTGGGCCGTCTTGGTCAGTCTGTCTACAACTACCCAAATGACGTTAAAACCCTGCTTTATCTTTGGCAAACCCGAGACGAAATCCATACAGACTGCTTCCCATTTCCACTAAGGAACGTTCAGGGGCTGTAGCAATCCTGCTAGGCGCTGCCTCGGGGCCTTCACTTGCTGACAGGTCAAGCAGCGGCTTACGAAATCCGCTATGTCCCTCCTCATTTTAGACCACCAATAATATCTTTTCAAATCCTGATACATCTTCGTACTTCCAGGGTGGAACGTATAAGATATATCATGGGCTTCGGTCATAATATCTTCTAAGATTCTCTCGTCTCGGGGAACACACAGGCAGTTTTGTCATAGTAGGCCCTCGTTTGAGGAGATAAAATACCCTGCTGGTTTCTCTGTCTCAGTCTGACTCCAAACTTTACTAAGGTGTTCATCAGACCTCTGAGCTTTGATAATTTTCTTTCATAGGGTCAGCTGTATGGTTAACTGTGCCATCTGAACAGTGCTACCTTTAACCACCACGTCTATCCCAACCCTCTTCATCTCATCTTGTAGTCTTTCCTGTGTGGTGATCATCGCCGAAGTATGCACAGCCTTCCTGCTCAATGCATCAGCTACAACGTTGGCTTTGCTTAGATGGTACAGGATCTCTATGTCATAATCCTTTACCAGTTCCAACCATCGCCTTTGTCTCATATTGAGCTTCTTCTGCGTGAACAAGTACTTGAGGCTCTTATAATCGGTGAAGACTTGTACTTTTTCCCCATACAGGTAATGTCGTCATGTTTTTAGAGAAAATACTACCGCTGTTAACTCGAGGTTATGCATGGGGTAGTTTCGTTCATATTCCTTCAGTTGTTGAGAAGCATACGTTATCACCTTACCCTTCTACATGAGCACACACCATAAACTTTTCCCTGATGCATCACTGTACACCACGAGATTACTTGACCCGTCTAGAACCGTAAGGACTGGTGCGGTTACCAACCTCTTCTTGAGTTTCTGGAAACCCTGTTCGCAGGCTGGAGTCCAAGCAAAGGGCTTGCCCTTCTTGGTTAGCTAAGCTAACGCTGAGGAGATTTTGGAGAAATCCTGGACAAATCTTCTGTAATATCCAGCTAGCCCAAGAAAACTCCTCACCTCCGTGACTGTAGTCGACTTGGCCACCTCATCATTGCTTCTATCTTAGCTGGGTCTACTATAATCCCATTGCTTGACACCACGTGTCCCAGAAATGCTACTTCAGACAACCAAAACTCGCACTTGGAGAACTTGACATACAATTGTTGGGCTCTCAGTATTGTCAAGACTTTTCTTAGGGCTCTCAGTATCTGCCTCTGACTTAGAGTATACCAGAATGTCGTCGATGAACACTATGACAAAAGTGTCTAAGAATTCCTTAAACACCCTGGTCATTAGTTCCATGAAAATTGCTGGGGCATTGGTAAGGCCAAAGGGCATAACGAGAAACTTGTAATGTCCATAACGACTTCTGAAGGCTATCTTGGGTATATCCCCTTCTTTGACCCTCAACTAATGATATTCTGACCTTAAGTCAATTTTGGAGAAGACTGTTGCTCCTGTAGCTGATCAAACAGGTCGTCAATTCTCGGGAGGGGGTACTTATTCTTTATGGTGACCTTGTTTAGTTCCTTGTAATCAATACACAACCGCATGAACCCATCCTTCTTCTTGACAAACAGAACAGGGGCTCCCCGGGGTGATACACTGGGTCGGATGAAACCCTTATCCAACAACTCCTATAACTGTTCCTTCAATTCCCTGAGTTCTGTAGGTGCCATCCTGTAAGGTGCCTTGGAGATTGACATAGTTCCTGGTTCCAAATCGACCCCAAAATCGACTTCCCTAGCTGGGGGCAAACCTGACAGATCCTCCAAAAAGACATCTACAAACTCCCTGACGATGTGTATCAATGAGGTTATTTGTTTGTTACTATTATCTAAGGTCACGTTGGCTAGAAATGCACTTGCGCCACTACGAATCAATTTCTTAGCCCTTAATGATGTTATGACGCTTGGGGCTCCTTTGGAAGTGGCTCCCTTGTAGGTAAAGTTGCCCCCTGATGGAAGCCAGAGGGTCACTATTCAAGTCTCGCAATCTAGCAAAAAGCGATTCTCACCTAGCCAATCCATACCCAAGATGACATCGAAGTCTTGCATGCTTAACACTATTAGTGTAGCTTCTCTAGGTGTGCTAGCTCTACAAACTCCTCAGATACGAACGAGTGCGTTGAACCCGAATCAAACAATACTAAAGCAAGATGGCCAAATATGGGTAGCGTACCTGTGACAACTGCGTCAGGCTGGTCAGCTTGCTTGGCTGTTGTTGCATGGACTACAGCTCGCCCCTGCTAATGTTGAGCACCCTGGCCCCTCTGATGCTATACTGCAGGCCGAATGACACGCTGATCGTTTCTCTGAGGGCAAACCATTGCAAAGTGCCCTACCGGGCCGCATCTGTAGCAGGTGTCTGTTCCTGCTCTACATTCCTCCGTGTGAGGACGCCGACAGTTAGGACAAAGGATCATGTTCGTACTGGGGCTTTTCTTCGTTTATCAGTGCGACCACGTGGCGGTCTACCAGTTCTGGGGTGGCTAGGGTCTGGCCCCTTTCCCTGGGTTGTAGTGTGGGATGACTGTGCTTTCCCAACTGTAGCTTGTCGGTGCGGGACGCATCAAGCAGGGTCGCCACTTGAAGGGCTTTCGCATAGACGAAGGATGACTGGGATGCCACATTCCCCCTCAATTCCTCCCTCAGGTCAACAATAAATCGTTCGCCCTTCAACTCATTAAAGCTAACATAGGCTGGAGAAAACCTTGCCAGGCTATTGAACTCTAAGTCATATTCCTCCACTGATCTGTCTCCCTGTTTTAGTTCAAGGAATGATGTCTGCATTTTCACTCTGGCAGTGATTGGGTAATTTGTGGAGATAAACATCTTTAAACTGGCACAAGGTAATAAACTCTCTCGTGGTATAATTGTCTTCTGAGCATCCTTCCACTAGAAGTCCGCCTCTCCTATCAACATATACGTTCCACAATGGACTTGATATTTTGGCGGGCAATTCATAAAATGGAAGGCCGTTTCTATGGCCTCTGCTGTGGGCATGACTAACGGCTGGTTTAATGGGACTGTTTTACACGGGGTTGGACCCGATGGGACCTCCTCGGAGAAGGGAGCAGTAGGGGGTGTATCGAGTAGCCTTCGAGCCTTGGTCTTCCTTCGACGTCTTTTTGTTCTTGATGGCTGTGGTACGGACCCCTCGCTGGTTTGGGGCGTATCCCCAACCTCCTCCTAAAACTCAGGTTGTTCCACTTCAGGTGTTGGAACTGAGGTGTCCTGAACTTCCTCTCTTATTCCCCTTCTGTGCCTGGGCCCTACATATGGTTCACGTCTCTTTGGTGCCATTATCTACCACAATAGAAAAAGGACTATGGTTACAATTCTTTTGTAGCACATCTCCTAAGTAATGTGCGATTATAATAACATAGTAGGTCTTGGTATACTCTATAAATACTAGCTTAACTTTTGTCTCTATGTTTCCATCACGTGAGAACGTCTGGTCGTGAGCGGCTTGTGTTTGACGAGCGAGGTCACAGAGGACACGACTCTCTACCCTAAATGTCTACAGGACCTATAACTTGACTGCTCTAATAACAAATTTGTCACGACCCAATATTGTACTACAGACTGTGACTAAAGACAACACAAGAATGCACAAAGTGATTTAAATATGAAATAGAGAAAATCCTTTAATTCTAATAAAATTTTTCAACGACAACAAACAGAACGCTTAATAGTTTGGAAATAAATTTCAAAAGAATGCAAAAACAAAATAAAGACTGGACTGACGCTCCGGGACAACCCAATCCTTTGTGACAATCCTCGTCTCCATCCCGCCCGCCCTTGACCGATGCTGAAAAAGGAAAACATAGCAAGGATGAGTATAAAAATTATACTCAGTAAGCCACCTACTTGTAGGCTCTCTTCGCATCCTAATTTAATAGGTTCCCACGGTCTCCTAATCCAGTTCTAGGACATCTGGTTCTAATCTTAGTCCCTTGGAGCTTGTCCCTTGGGTTCCACCGGTTCATCATCTTTTCATTAGACACCTAGAGGTTCCTTACGCCAAGCTGATATGGTCAGTATCTCTCTATGAGGCGCTACCTTTACATGGCTATCTGGGACTACATGGTATCTAGCCTAGGGGTGTGCTGAATACCCTTAAGCCCATATAGTCCCCCTATGGGGGGCGCGACCCAACCCTTTCCCATGCAGTTAATGAGTTGTACGACGTAGGGACACATTTTCTATGCGAAATGGCTAAGAGTAGTAAGGACTGGTCAAAAACCCTTGGTCCTCCCACGAAATAATAGATACCGTTCTCAAACTAGCAATCAATGAACACTCTTGAGGTACCTTGTTGCCGTGGTAATCCGCTAAGTTCCTAGGGGAAAGTTAAGTCTGGCTAGAGCAACATATCGCTCCTAACAATAATTTCCTAGGCTTATCATAGAAATGGGCCCTAGCAAATAACAGAGTGTGCATGCAAACATCTTCTAACATCATAATATATAATTCATGCAAACTAGGCATGCCGGCTCAACGGGGCGATGGCCTCCATCAAGCACCCAAAACACGAAGTTCGCGTTCAATGGGGCGAATTAATCCATCAAGCACCCGGAACGCGGAATACACAATTCCAACATAAATTAAACGCATGCATACGTACGACGGAAGCTTAAAGCATAAAAACAACACTCAGATAATTCACCCAATACACTCGTAACAATCAATTTGACTAATCTCATTCATGGAGAGCCAATCTAAGGCAAAGTAACTAGCATGCATGAAATCGAAGTGAATCCTACAAGTATTTCTTCCTAAATATCGGGTGGTGACTTACTTGGTTGATGCGTACCTTTTTGCTAGCGTTTCTATGCCCGTAAGGTGTCCAAAAATATTGATTTTCTTAAATTAGGTCCCTATTCACATAAAAATAGTAGTAGAACTGGAAACAGGACAAAAATCGGGCAAACAGAGGACAAACGGGCCAAAACGGCCGTTTCACGCGCGCTCACGCGCCAGTAGTGCGCTGGCCACGCTTGTGGGAGTGCGCCAGTCGCAGGTTGCACGCGCGGTAGCTTCTACGCAGTCATGGGTCGGCCGGTCCGATTCGGCTCAGCTCGGCTTGGGTTTATGGTTCGGCTCGGGCTTTGCAGGCGACACGTGTCATCGTCTCGCTGGAGATGCGTTGCTTCAGTCGACGGTTTACGCGTGTCCGGTGCCTGTCGCGCCGCCCTCCACCTGCTTGCCGGCCTACCCTTCTTCTTTTTTTTCCATCTCTGTCCTTTGCAATCCGTAACATAGAGTCCCATTTTCCGATTTTCATATCTTTCGATTCGTAGTTCAGATCGATATGATTTCTTTGGCAAAGTTCTAGATCGTGTTACGAGCTACGTCCTGGTATTTTTCGTAATTTTTTGCTTGACTACCGGACAAGTTAAGAGAGTTGGAATTTCGATTACCGTACTCAGACGTATCTTGAATCTCCGCTTTCAGTTTGAGATCTCGGCCAACTTCTTCACAGATAGTGTGTAGAGTTGTTCGTAGGTGAATATTTCAATATTTTAGGACTCGATTCTCATAGGAAGCTTAGATCTGAGAAATGTCGTTCAAAACCTTACCTCGCGAAATGTTCTTGTATCTTGACGGAGCGTTGGCCTCGCTAGCCTCTCAGTCCTTGTACAAGTATCGTATGAAGGTGGATTCCGACGGTGGTCCGATGAACTTCGCGGCTGTTTCCTCTCAATTTTCTCTCCAACTCTCTTTTTATTTTGCAGGAGATTTGATGGGGTTTCCCTTGAACCTTATTATGGCTGGAGGGGAAAAATGACATTTTTGCCCCTTGTTGACCTAGCCCTTTTTTTTTTTTTTTTTTTTTTTTGGCGTTACACGTGACTAAGCCCTTGTGATAGATGAGTCTCAAGGGTTGCCTTGTAACATAATTCACAGTGAGTGATGAGTAAAATCCTTTGCAAATGACTTAAATATGCGACATGATACTATAAATGGCAGAGTGACCTTGCTACATGACCTATTGAGATTCAGCCATTTGTCGCTCCAATTTGTCCCTCCCCACACAAAAAAAAAAAATTTATTTTTTGAAGTGTCATGAAGGTTATAGGCTAAGTATACGATTGTACATGTTAAGCATGCGTGAGTTGGATTGACGTGAGTTTTGAGTGTTAATGAGAATGATGCATAGGTAGGAGCATGACCTGACCAGTCGTGTGCATGCTAAGGCATACGATCAAAGCGTGCTCATGGGTGCCAGTTTTGGACCCTTTGCGTGCGCCCGTGCTGGCTCTGCATGAGGGCATGTGGGCACCTTGCTTGCACGCCTAGTTGCTCTTGAGTGCATGCATGCCTTGTTGGCCCCATGCTCGTGCACCCTACTTGAGTGTGTGTGCGCCAAGTCCCACATGCCCCACGCTGCATCAACACCCCCTATCACCGTTGCGTGCAACACCTACCCAACCCAAGCACAATTACAAGTCCATGTTCACACCCTTACCTACATGCCCCCTCCATAGGCACGGGTGCTAGCCACAAAACCCTTGGAGATATATGAACAAAAATTATTTATGATTTTTACTATGCATTAGGATTAGAATAGAGACATAAGAAGTTCAAATCACTCAATCACGTCAAAAACGTTTATTACAAATCAAAACCACTAATGATGAACAAAGGAGATTTAAGGTCTGTTTAGAATAACTTTTACGTGGGTAAAAACAACTTTTTACACCATTAAAAAGTCATCCCGAACATATGATCAAACAACTTGTAACTTCTTGATACGAAAATGATCGTCAACCTTCAACGTATCGTCGTAGTTTTCCAGCAGATGAACTTGAAGATGGTCGGATAGAGCCAACTTGTCAACAATCTCATCATGGTCTAATTTACAAACGAAATACAACACAGTCTTAGCCACTTGAGTGACCAAAAAGAACACCGAAAATGACAAGATCCAAATAATTACCAAAACACCCTTGCCCACCATCCCAATAGATGTTGGTTGAACAACCAAACAAAAGAACACATATTGAACCACTCCAAAAGGCAAACCCAACGCCATGACTAACTTCTTAACTATTCTCACCTTCCCTTTGACCAAACCCTTACTCTTAGCCATAGCTTTAAACCCACATAGCCCTTCCAAAACAGCCACAACGTCCGATAATTTCCATATTGATATCAAATACAAAGTTCCTATGAAGAACATTATCAAGAAGATGAAAAGAATCACCACCAAGTTTTTATTTGAAACAACTATCAAAAAGATGACCAAAGTACCAACAAAATTTAAGGCAAACAACGTCGCGTAATAACATAGAGACGTCCCGAGAACGGGCTTCCAAACGTTCGGGACGATGCCGATCAAGTGCTTGAATGAAACGTCACGTGCTGTGTAGACACAGGCGACAGTGTAAACGACGGTGGCGGTGGCGATGACGGTGAGGACGGTGGTGATAATTATAGAGACGAGGTTGAAGACGAGAAAGTAAATGCTTTGTGAGGCGAAAATGATGAGTGCAATGTTGGTGAAGGTTATGAGATAGGAAGGAAGAATGAAGAGAAGAGTGATTTGGGTGAAGATTTTTCTCCATTGGTATATCAATTTGATGGTTTCTTTGATGATTCCAAAGACTCCTAACGATTGAAGCTTTTGGAGGTTTGAATCCATGGCTTTTGGAGGTGAAGAGAAGAAAGAAAATGGAGGAAGATATATAAGAAATGAAGGATGAAGTGATGGTTGAATGTTCTAAGTTCATCATTGATGGGAATGTTAAACAATCATTTGATTTGAGAAAAAAATGATGCATAGATTATAATATTAGTAGATTGGTTTGAATATGAATATTGATATCGAATTATAAGTTTGTATGGAATGGTCAAACCCTATTGTTAGCAGATATTGTCTGTTTTGACCTATTACGTATCGTTATAGTTTTAAAATGCATCTACTATGGAGAGGTTTCCACACTCTTATAAGAATGTTTCATTCCCCTCTTGATGGCCAAATGGGATCGAGTAGAGAAGATTTTATTCCTCGTTGTCAACCCCATCCACTTTGGCCCGTTACGTATCATTGTCAGTCTCGTGGTTTTAAAACGCGTCTACTAGGGAGAAGTTTCTACATCCTTACAAGAATGTTTCGTTCCTCTCTCGATGTGTGATTTGACATTCAGATCTCTAAACTATCAATTTTATGCCTAATATAGAAAGGGACTGAGAAGACGTTTTTTTTTTTTCATTGGCCAAATGGGATCGGGTAGAGAATTTTATTCCTCATCGTCAACTCCGTCTCCCACCTTGCCCAAATTTTTGCTATACCGCCCTTCTTATATAGATTCTTTACTTAGAGTGTATATATATATAAAGGGTAGAATACTATGGTAACAACATGGACAAAATTTTCTCAATTTCAATCGATTAGACGTGTTGTGTTGATTCTTTTGAGTAATATATCTGAAAATCCCCACAAATTCCTTATTAACACGGTTTTGAACACAATGAGTACATTCCAAAATAACTGTTACTCGGACATCTTTATCCTTGGCCATGAACCTCCCTTGTATTTTTGATTCACGTAACTCTTCTATTTTCCGATCCAGAATGGAGAAATAAAATTACAATATTGAAATTAAGCTTTTAGAAGTTTTGTTGGAAAATAAAAATTACTCAGAAATGAATATCGGTAGGGAAGTCGATCTTTGTAAAGTATCGGTTTGAAATTTCCGCTCCAATCTCCATAAAAATACATGGAGACTTCAGAGTCATCATAAATTTATATTTTTAAAAGTTCATGACACGTAAACTATAAAAGTCAAAGTAAGGCGGTGATTATATTTATTGAGAATGAGAAACATGTTTGAAGACGGATAAGAGAGGAAGCTCTTACAAGTCTTTTTTTAAAGCGTGTTCTTATGTCTATCGTGGAATCAGTCTTCCGGTTTTTTTATTTATTTATTTATTTATTTTTCCAATATATATATATTTTTATAACTTATAAATATTCAACAAATTTACATATTTAGCCTGCATTTTTTTAATAGTTTTTTTTTCTCTCATGAAAATATTTATTTAAGTAATATTGCAATTAAATATTGAATCAAAATTTCAAAATATTTTTTCTCTTTTAATTTCGTATTAAAATTATATTAAAATTAAAACAATATATTAAATTATTTTTTATTTCAAGACTTATTTTTAATTTTTTTGGGGTCATTTTTCATGCTTAATTTCAACTAGTTGTGACGTTAATCTGTAAAATTATGTTATACTTTAGGATGGAAATAAAAAATAATTATTTTTTTCATTATATCTATGTAATAGCTTGACTTTTAGAAACTTTAGATCGACTGAGTTCATTATCGAATGATGCTGACGTTATTTTAAAAAAAAAACATCTGAGATGCAAGTTACAAATCCATATATTTTACCGTAACATTCAAATATTACACGAGGTACCATTTGAAATGCATAGTAATCACGTGCATGTGAAACGTAACTTTTCTCATCAAAGTCTTGTATTTAGAGATTTTAGCAGAAAAGTTACAGGTAAAAAACAACCTATCTTTTAGTCACGAAATAAACTCTCATCGTTTATACATGTACTACTACAATTGAATCTAAAAACCAAATCGGACTAGACAAGCCAAACCGGACCCACCTGACCATTCTTGAATGATAAAAACAACATTTTGACTTATTTTAGAGTTATTCTATTTCGTACATGGTATCTTGTCTCGCTGAAGGTTTTTCATAGTCATCATATCCGTTAGTCACGGAATAAACTTTCATTATTTATACATGTACTACTACATATGAATTTAAAATCTAAATCAGACTAGACAACCAAACTGGATCCACCCAACCATTCTTGAAGGACAAAAACAACATTTTAACTTATTTTATAGTTATCCGAGTTTGTACACAGTATCTTGTCTCTCGGAAGATTTTTCATAATCATCATATCTCTTAGCCACTGAATAAACTCTCATGATTTATACCTGTGCTACGACAACTAAATCTAAAAACTAGATAAGACCAGACAATCAAATCGGACCCACCTGACCATTCTTAAATGATAAGAACAACATTTTGACTTATTTGATAGTGACCCATTTCTTACACGGTATCTTATCTCGTGGAAGGTTTTTCGTAGTCATCATATCTCTTTCGCCATAAACTCTCGTGTTATATATATGTACTACGACAACTGAATCTAAAAACCAAACCCGATCAAACCAAACCCAACGAACAACAATTTTGACTTATTTTATAGCTACCCCATTTCGTATACGGTATCTTGTCCTTCAGAACGTTTTTTGTAGTCATCATATCTCTCAATCATAGAACAAACTCTTGTAGTTTATGCACGTACTACAACAACTGAATCTAAAAACCAAATCGGACTAGACTAGACTAGACCAAACCAAACCAAACCACCCGACCATTCGATAAGAACAACATTTTGACTTGCCTTACCGTTAGCCATTTCTTACATGGTATCTTGTCCCGTTGAACCTTGTCTTCAACCTTCAACTCCACCGGCAAATAACCTCGAAGACAATCACAAAGAGCTGATTCATCGATTATCTCGCAGTGATACGATTTACAAGCCAAATACAACACAGTTCAAATCTGTTAGATGAAAGTGTCCACATTGGTTAATTTAGGCAATGGTCATGGTTTATAATTTAAGAATACACTTTTCATTGGTACGAGGCTTTTTCGGAAGCACAAAGCAAATTTATGAGAGCTTATGTTCAAAGTGGACAATATTATACCATTGTGGAGATTCGCATTCGACTAACTCAATCAACATGAACCTAACAAACTAACACATCCAAACAATCCCCTCACGCACCAACGCAGATTCAACGCAATAACGAATCACAAACAGAATCAATCCAAAAGGCGAACCGATTAAAGCCAGAAGAATCAAACCGATCACCATTTTCCCTTCAATCAGCGCCTTACTTCTAGCAATGGCTTCGAAACCGATCACCATTTGTTCAAACATAATCATTATTACAAAATCAACAATTTTTTTTTTATACTCGAAGGTCGGGGAAGCTCTCGAACAACCCCGTGAACAAAGTACACTATAGACCTTTTTGTAAGGTTTTTGGAGCCCTTCAATAGCCTCGCTTTAATTTACCTTATAAACTTAGAATCTTTTTCTTAATTAGCGAAATGTGGTACTAGTATTCTCAATAATTTTAAGATTGGACACATGAGTAGCAACCGAGCTCAACAGCATGCCTCGACCCAATCGAATGCCTGTAGTCCGTGACCCACGTACCCACACGCGACTCGCGCTTCGACCCGAAGCTGCATGCACACTCGTCCGCCTCTAATTGTGCCACGTGGCACACCTGCAACGCGACACCTTCCTTGGCTTAGTCGGCTTAAACGACTCAGATCGGCTCTACGGCTCAAAAGTCGCTCGTTCGGCTATGTGAAGGGAAAAACAGTCATTTTCCATTGTTCCAATCATCCCGAATCTAAATTTAACATTGTTTAAGGGAAATAAGGTCTGTTTAAAGGTAAATTTCTCAATTTAAGTTCAATTGAGTTAGGAATTATTAGATTACTAAGGAAATAGGATAAATATTCTAATAGAAAAGGACAACCAGCCATAATTTGGAGCAATTTTGAGGAATGGGAGCAAACGTACTCAAATTAGGGAGAACGCCAGCTAAGGCCAACCAAGTAAGTTGCCTTACTATTGTTTGGTTATAATTGTGTGCTATACGATGACACGTCCCAGTAGCTTCGCACATGTCATATGCCCATTTATGCAAACCATTATGAAATGATATGTATATGTTATGAGATATGATTGTTATGTTTGATTAAATGAATTGTTATGTTTATGATATGATATGCTTAAGACATGCTCGATATATGTCATGTGACTGTTATGATATATGATACGTCATGTGCATGATATGGATTGTTATGCCTGAAAGCATAAAAACGTTATGATATGATATATGTGCGATAGGAATGATACGATATGATTGACATGCAACACGATGAACTAGCATAAAATACAATCCCAACATACACATGAAAGTTACGATAAATTATATGATAAACGTTATGAGAAACGATATAAAAAATGATACGTATACGCTAGTGGGGTTGTATTTAACGTTAATGAAAAAGAAAAAAATGTCGGGACCTTATGCATTATTGTGTGCTCATACATCGGAGGATACCCATATTCCTTCACGATAGTACGGACGTGTATGCTACGAGATAGGGGAACGATCATTATGTTTATCATAATTCCTAAGGGGTGTCCGACATCAACAGCTACCAGAGAATGCTCGCCCGACCAGAAAGGGGTCAAGGAGATGAACAAACCGACTAGTGGGTCCATATTCGCACGTGTGGACCGTGTGAAGAAAAATTAAGTACACATCTAAGTTGTCTGTTAGGATAGCCACCATAGAAAGATAGACTATTATGATAGGTTCCACCCATGAAATTGTATGTGTTTACATTTAAGCCCGATATGATGGCCACTTACTGAGTATTTATTAAAATACTCCAGCCATGTGATACTCTACTTTTCAAGTAAAGGCAAGACTATCCTGATGGATGACGATGACATCGCAACTATAAGACTGTAGTACATGCTTAGGATAGTTTCGTAATTTAAATTTAGTAGACTATAGTATAGTATAGATTAGTTGCATTTTCATTAAGTAGCATATAGAACATCTTACTTTACATTATTTTCTTTTCATTTTCATTTGTATTAGTTGATTTATAAACGTTAGGTGAAACACGTTAATTTTATTATAAATATTTTCGCGTAAAAAGGTTTGAAATTTCTAAATGAGTGAATGGTCGAATCTTCCCTCTTGAGCAGTAGATTCAATCAATGAAGCCTACCCCACTCTATGACCAATTCAATGGTTGAAACTTCACACGCCAACAACTCTATTTATATCTCTTCATCTGTTCTTCACAAAGACATCACTTTACCTTATCTTCTTCTTCTCCTTCTTCACTTGAACACAAATCCAATGGATCTGAGTCAAAAAGACATGCAATTCCATGGAGCCTTTGAAATCTTCAAAGAAACCTTCAAAATCATCAACAAAAACAGAAAGATCTTTGCCATGGCGGCTCTTTGCTTCATCCACCCTCTAAACTACATGCTCTCAGGCTTCATGGAGACCTTAAATGATCTCCTTAGAAACCTCCATGAATATGGGAACATGTCACATCTCTTCTCTCACAATTGGTCTCTCTTTTGGCCCTTCCAAGTCTTCTACATCATATTCATTTTTGGTTACTCAATCTTCTCCACCGCGGGCGTGTCTCAAACCGTCGCTGCCTTATACTCCAGCCGAGAACTGTCCGCTAAGGACACCATGAGCGTCGTAGCCAAGGTTTGGAAGCGAGTTCTAGTCACGTTTCTTTGTGTTGTTTTGGTTTTCTTGGCATATCATATCATAGCTGGATTTGGTTTGTTCTTGATTGTTTGGCAATTTGGGAAAGCTGATGGAACAAATTTAGCTATGTTCTTGATTCTCTACTTAATTGGGTTGTTGTATTTGATCGTTATTCTCCAATTGGCTGGCGTTGTTTCTGCGTTGGAAGAGTCATGTGGGTTTCAAGCCATGGCTAAGAGTAGGTTGCTTTTGAAGGGAAAGATGGTGTCCGCGGTTGTCGTCGTGTCCGCGATTTATTCGAGTTTTGGGATTCTCCTATGGTTAAAGTATCATGTTAAAATGATGCTTTTTTCGCCGTCTTTGGTTATATGGATGTATGTGTCGGCGAACCTTTCGTTACTATTGTTGATTTTGGTTTTCTTGTTGTGGAGGCTCGTATTAGAGACGATGTTCTACTTTGTATGTAAATCATATCATCAGGAGAGTATCAACGTGTTGACTCTCTCAGATAAACAATTTGTTCCATTAAGAAGCTCAGAATGTTAATTATTGGCGCACCTCAAAGATGAAGAGTGATATGAATCAAGGTATCTCAATTGAAGGAAGTTGGGAAGAATGTTGTTCAAATTATCACAGATAAAGTCAAGTTCAACCAAGTTGTAATCCATTTCAGGTTAAAGAAGAATCAAGTTTCATTTACGAAGCAAGAGCTTCAAAGTACTTTAAATGAGATTTCATTTATTCTTAGATGGTTACAAATTTATACTAGATGCTTAAAATTTAGATTTATGATGTTTCATCCATGTATTTTAAGTTTTAAGATTTATTTATATATTCTTTCGTTACATCTGCGTGTAGACTAATTATGGTCACAAAGTATGAATGTTACAAACTCTTGAAATGCCTAGTGGAATATTAAGAGTTTCATTTCGAGGTTATACAAAATCATGTATGTTATCTTTGGAAACGAGACTTGAAAGAATATAGTCAAAAAAATATTCATCATTTTTTAGCCAATGACTAAATTTATTTGCAATTCTATATAGTTTAGATTACATATTTAATAGATATATGAACGATATTTTTTTAATACTTGATTTGGGCAATTGATATGAAGTTTCTTTGCAATTCTAAAAAAAAAAAAAATAACGAGAGATAAAACAGATATATCGAGATATTTTTTTATACTCAATAATTGGACGGAAAGGTGGTTAATCTTTGTAGCTGTTTTGTTTTAATTGATGTCATCAAGATGATGAATTTGAGGTGAAATTGGACTTTGAGGAGCATATTCAGCTTGTTAGCAAGTGCTAGCTTGATGAGCTAGACCAAGGGGGTATGCGAGCCTGCTTCATGGGGCCATGTTCACATGCTTGGACAATGTGTAAAAAGATGATGAATATGAGGTGAATATTCAGCTTGTTAGTGAGTGCTAGCTCGACGAGCCAGACTCAAGGGGTACGCAAGTCTGCTTGGCGGGCCCATATTCACATGTGTGGACTATGTGTAAAAAAGTACTACACATCCAACATTAACGGGAAAGTTGCATAAGGTTATGCCTTGATGTTTTAAATCTATAGGTCCCCCATATTGCATTTGCTTGCATTTCCCGATCCAAACAGTGAGGTTACTTACGACCGTGCTACTCTTATTTTTCAGGTAAAGGTAAGACACCTCTATATGGATATCAACGTCACGATGAAAGTTATAGAACCAGTGTTAGGGCAGTCACATTTTTATCTAGTTTTGTATCATTTAGGTTAGATCATGTCGTTGTTTTATTCTTTTCTTTTGTTTTATTTAAATTTCATGTTATTTATTTTCGGTGTTTCTTTTCAAGCATTTACTACTAACATTTAAGTCCATAATATCATTTTAACTAAATGATTCGGTACTTAACAATTATGTCACTACTTTGTTTGTAATAGAAAAATTGTTGAGATGAAGAAACGAAAATATATGGGCCCTTAAACTATAAAAGTCAAAGTTGATTATTGAATATAGAAATAAATGATATTTATTGATAACGAGAAACAGGTTGGAACAGGCAAATAAGTGAGGAGCTCTTAGTAAGTATACTCGTTTATTGTTTATTTTCATTTATTTTGATTATTAACTCTAAATAACTATTTTGATTAAATTATTATATAAACGGTTGTTTAGGATGGTTGAGAGTATTAATTTTCATTTTATATTTGACTTGACATAATTTGGGAGAAATTTTGTTGAGAGACTTTATAATTTGAGAGCGTGAGATATACATTTTGTAAATATTTTGATTATTGAGATTGGTAGCAAACAAGTGGATGATTTAAGAGAATTTCTTATCTCTTAACACGTAAATCTGTCTCTTTGTTTAATTTTTGTTCGTGGGTGTGTAACTACAATCGATATTGCTTCTGCTTCTGTTACAACACAAAAAACACTGAAGGTTAAGAAGTCTACGAGTGAGCAGAGAGAGGAAGGTTTGCTTACAAAATTTGGGAGCGACAACGTCGAGATATACACTTTGTAAATACTTTGATTATTGAGATTGGTTACTACTTGTTGATGTAGGAAAATTTATTCTCTCTTAATCATGTAAAGTTTTGTCTCTTTATTTAATTTCTGTTCGTGGGTGTCTGAGTACAATCAATATTGCTTCCGCTTTTTGTTACGACACAAGAGCAGATGGAGGAAGGTGACGATATGTCGCTTAGAAACCTTGGGCGCGACAGTGATTACTTGTCGGAAAGAGACGTCGTGATCGACATAAATTTAGGTGGCGGCATCTAGATATACGCTTTTTGATTATTGAGATTAGTTGCTACCCGTGGATGCAGGAAAATTTCTTATCTCTTAACCACGTAAATCTTTGTCTCTTTGTTTAATTTATGTTCGTGTGCGTGTGAGTAGAATCGATACTGCTTCCGCTTTGTTACAATACAAGAGCATAGGAAGGTGACGACAAATTGCTTACAAACTTTGGGGATGACGACGATCACCTATCAGAAAGAGATGTCGTGATCGGTGTAAATGCAGGCAGCGACAGAGGTAGAGAGTGTTGGAAATTGCCCATGTTCGAAATATGTTGAAACAAATAACTATAGTTGAAGAACAACTCGAAGGGAGAGAGTTTTTTAGTAGAGGAACATAAGCAGTTGGGCTTTATTAATTATTTTGTGTTGTTTTCGTTGTAGAAATAACATAAATCTGATGAGTATTTATAGTGGGGATTTGTTAAAGATCACGTATTTGTTTAGATTGCTGTCGGTTATTATCTAATTAAATCTACCGAGTTAGATTTAGTTTTGATTTGATTTAGTTATAATTTGATTTAGTTTTTGATTTGTTCACTCGTTTGTTACCGGATTTTCTACAAATTTTTAGGTAGATTTTCTAAATATCTTTTTATATTCTCTGTATATATAGAGCATTCTTGCTTTTCCTAATATAATCTTCTCATCAACCATTTAATCACTCCCTCTTTCACTAACAATTGGTATCAGAGCTATTTTCTGAAGAGATCTGTGAGATCAAAATGGGAGGCAAATCAAAATTTTCAGCTGTTACACCACCAGTCTTCGATGGAGACAATTATCAAATGTGGGCAGTTCGTATGGAGACTTATCTGGAGGCTTTGGATCTTTGGGAAGCAATAGAAGAGGATTGCGAGGTCCCTCCGCTTCCAGCAAATCCTACTATAGCACAAATCAAAATACAGAAAGAAAAGAAGACAAGGAAATCAAAGGCAAAAGCTTGCCTATTTGCTGCGGTATCTCAAATGATTTTCATGCAAATAATGTCCCTCAAAACAGCAAAGGAAATCAGGGATTATTTCAAAGCTAAATATGAAGGAGATGAGAGGATTCATGGAATGAAAGTCCTGATTTGATTAGGGATTTCGAGTTACAGAAGATGAAGGAGTCTGAATCGGTGAAAGAGTACTCTGACAAACTTCTCAGCATTGCGAACAAGGTGAGATTGCTTGGTTCTGTATTAAATGATTTTAGAATCGTTGAAAAACTGTTAGTCACTGTTCCAGAGAAGTTTGAAGCCACCGTTACTACTCTGGATAACACCAAAGACTTGTCAAAGATTTCTCTTACAGAGCACTTGAATGCTTTACAAGCACAAAAGCAAAGGAGGTCTATTAGACAAGAAGGGGTGATTGAAGGTGCCTTACATGTCAAGCATCAAGACAATAGCATGTATAAAAACAAGAAAATTTTAAAAAACCAATTGATATATGGAGATTCATTTGCCAATTATCAGAAGACAAAAGAAGGAGGTTCCAAAAAATTCTATCCACCTTGCCGTCATTGTGAGAAGAAAGGTCATCCACCATACAAGTGTTGGAGAAGACCTGACACCTTCGGCTCCAAATGCAATCAACTTGGACATGAAGTTGTGATCTGCAAAGCCAAAGAGCAGACGAAAGAAGTAGATGCACAGGTAGTTGATCAAGAAGAAGAAGATCAATTGTTTATGGTCACTTCTTCCTCAAGCAAAGAATCAAGCGAGAGCTGGTGGATTGACAGTGGATGCACAAATCATATGACATATGGCAAGGAGTTTTTTGAGAAATTAAAAGACACTGAAGTCAAGAGAGTGAGGATTGACAATGGTGAACACTTGGAAGTCCAGGGAAAAGGCACAGTAGCTATAACAAGCTATGAAGGTACAAAATTTATTCCAGATGTTTTATTTGTGCCTAAAATTGATCAAAATCTTTTAAGCGTTGGTCAGTTACTTAATAAAGGCTATAAAGTGTTGTTTGAGAATAAGCGGTGCTTGATTAGAGATGCTAGTGACAAAGACTTGTTCAATGTCAAAATCAAAGGAAAAAGTTATGCTCTAAATTCGACGACCTTTATATTCAGAGCTAGTGCCACTGAGATTTGGCACAAAAGACTTGGGCACTTTCACCATCGAGATTTGCTTCAGATGCAGTCAAAGAATTTGATAAAAGAACTCACTGACATTGATGATGACATGCCTCCTTGCCATGCTTGTAATTTTGGGAAGCAATAGGCAACCCTTTCCTAAACAGGCTTGGAGAGCCTCAAAAAAGCTGCAGCTGATTCATACTAATCTTTGTTGTCCTCAGCGACCACCATCATTAAATGGTAATCTTTATTACATCGTTTTTATTGAGGAACTAACAAGAATGTGTTGGATCTTCTTGCTGAAGCAAAAGTCAGAAGTTGCGGGTGTATTTTGGAAATTCAAAGCCAGAGTTGAGAATGGAGGTGCATGCTTGATTCAGACTATATGATCAGATAATGACAAGGAGTACACTTCAGAAACTTTTAACAGGTTTTGTGAAGAGGTTGGAATTGAACATCAATTGATAGCACCATGCACTCCTCAACCGAATGACGCCAGTGAAAGGAGGAATAGATTCATAATGGAGATGACAAGATGCATGCTTAATGAGAAGGATCTTCCAAAACGTTTTTGGGGAAAAGTAGCAAACACTATTGTGTGCTTGCAAAATTGAATTTCAACAAAAGATGTAAAGGACTTGACACCATTTGAAGTTTGGTATGGGTACAAGCCTTCTTTAAAGTTTCTTAGAGTATTTGGGTGTCTTTGCTTCACTTACATTCCATAAGTCAAGCGTGATAAGCTTGACAAAAAAGCAGAAGCTGACATTTTTGTTGGGTATAGCATTATATCAAAAGCTTACAGAGTTTTTCAACCACACATTAGTTGTGTTATTGTGAGCCGCAATGTTCATTTTGCTGGAAATGAGCAATGGAATTGAGAATAACTGCAATTTAATCTTTGGTAGCATGTTAGAAGAGTCTAAAGATGAACAACACGATGCTTTGGTTGATGATGCACCTGATGGGTGTTCAGAAAAAAGCCTGGAGTTCAGAGTATCTAAACAAGGAGGAGTGTTAAAAATCACGTATTTGTTTAGATTGCTATCAGTTAGTATCTAATTAAATCTATGTTAGTAGTTAGATTTAATTTAATTTTGATTTGATTTAGTTTTTGATTTGTTATTGGTATTTTCAGCCGATTTTTAGGTAAATTTTCTAAATATCTTTATAATCTTCCCATCGACCATTCAATCACTCACTCTTTCACTCTTTCAGTTTCACTTACAAGATTGCACAACCAATCTCTTAACTTCGGTTTCAAATTCCAAAACCTTCCCCTACAATTAACCAACTAGTAACAAATCTTCCCGTCTATCTCCTAAAATTTCAAATCAATAACCACCGAATCTTCCTAAAATTTTATGAACTTTTAAATCATTAACTATAATCGGTCAGATAAAACTTGAGTTTTTCAGTTTTTCCTTTTTTAGATTCACACGATTTCAGAATACCTCCGTTTGATCATTTGACAAAACATGTCGAATGGATCACAAAAGTTTTAGAACACAATTTTGTAGGGAGTGGCACAGATTTAGTTGGCCACTCTGCACACATTTTTAGGATAGTTTATATTTAAATAGGAAATTTATTCAGAATATTGAACCTCAGTCAAAATTTCTCTCTCTTTTATTTTAAGCATTTTATTTTTCTTCCAACCACCTCCGGTCGACGATTTCCTCTCACCGAATTTCTATCGCTGATTATCGAAAAACAACAAGTGGTATCAGAGCCAAGTTGAAGCCATCGGCGTATATCATTGCGGAAGAGCCAACCTATCAACAAACAAGTTGAATAGCTCAAGTAGTTAGAGCGTCAACCTAACAACACACACGTCTGGGTGTGAAGATTAATCTGATGGTTTCTTGGAGAATTTCACAGATTCCCAGGAACTGCAACTTTTCTTGTTTGGATTGGTCAATGGTCTTTTTTTTTTCTTTTTTTTTTGTGTTGAATCTTCCCTTTGAGCAGTATTTTCAAACAATGGAGCGTACCCCACTCCATGACCAATTCAGTGGTTGAAACTTCACACGCCGACAGCTTTATTTATATCTCTTCATCTATTCCTCACATAGACATCACTTCCTTCCCCCAAATCTTCTTCTTCTTCTTCACTTGAACACGAATCAAGAAGATCAATCCACAATCCAATGGATCTGAAGCACAAAGACATGCAATTCAATGGAGCCTTTGAAATCTTCAAAGAAACCTTCAAAATCATCAACAAAAACAGAAAGATCTTTGCCATGGCGGCTCTTTGCTTCATCCACCCTCTAAACTACCTCCTCTCCGGCTTCATGTGGACCTTAAGTGACCTCCTTAGAGACCTCCAAGAATATGGGAACATGTCACATCTCTTCTCTTCGCCCTTCAATGTCTTCTGCATCATATTCATCTTTGGTTACTCAATCTTCTCCACCGCGGGCGTGTCTCAAACCGTCGCTGCCTTATACTCCAGCCGAGAACTGTCCGCTAAGGACACCATGAGCGTCGTAGCCAAGGTTTGGAAGCGAGTTCTAGTCACGTTTCTTTGTGTTGTTTTGGTTTTCTTGGCATATCATATCATAGCTGGATTTGGTTTGTTCTTGATTGTTTGGCAATTTGGGAAAGCTGATGGAACAAATTTAGCTATGTTCTTGATTCTCTACTTAATTGGGTTGTTGTATTTGATCGTTATTCTCCAATTGGCTGGGGTTGTTTCTGCGTTGGAAGAGTCATGTGGGTTTCAAGCCATGGCTAAGAGTAGGTTGCTTTTGAAGGGAAAGATGGTGTCCGCAGTTGTCGTCGTGTCGGCGATTTATTCGAGTTTTGGGATTGTTCTATGGTTAGATGATCTTGTTAGAAAGATGCCTTATTTGCTGTCCATGGTTAATATGATGGTGCATGTGTCGGCGAGCCTTGCATTACTGTTGTTGATTTTGGTTTTCTTGTTGTGGAGGCTCGTGTTGGAGACCATGTTTTACTTTGTATGTAAATCATATCATCAAGAGAGTATCGACATATTGGATCTCTCTGATCAAGAACATGGTCTTCTAAGAAGCTCACAATGTTAATTATTGGTGTTTTTGAATGATGAAGAGGGTTGTATTATTTAATTTAGTTTCTAAAATGGAGTGGGGAAATAAAGTTTGTGGAGATTGTAAATTGGATGCTCCAAGTGTATGCATTTGATGAACTATAGAGGTTTTATACGATCGATTATATGATCGAGTGTCATTTTACTAGATTTCATTGAGATTTTCTTAATAGGTTAATTGTGAGATTCCACGTTGATTGGAGAGAGGAACGAGTGCCGGCTAGAACGTTGGGCCTCTAAGGAGATGAATTGTGAGATCCCACATCAGTTAGAGAGGAGAACAAAACTTTCAAGTGTGTGGAAACCTCTTCCAAGCAGACACGTTTCAAAAATCTTGAGGAAAAGCTCGAAGGAAAAGTAAAAAAAGGACAATATCTGTTACTAGTGGTGTGAGATCCCATATCGACACACCGGTTGGAGAAGGGAATGAAACATTCCTTATAAGGGTGTGAAAATCTTTCTCAAGCAGACACTTTTTAAAAGTCTCGAGGAAAAGCTCGAAGGGGAAAGTTCAAAAACGACAATATCTACTAGCGATAGTGTGAGATCCCACATCGGTTGGAGAGGGAAACGAAACGTTCCTTATAAGGGTGTGGAAGCCTTTCTCAAGCAGACACGTTTTACAAATCTTGAGGAAAAGCTTGAAAAGGAAAGTTCAAAGACGACAATATCTGCTAGCGGTGGTGTAAGATCCCACATCAACACATAAGTTGGAGAGAGGAACGAAACATTCTAAGGGTGTGAAAAAACCTCTCCCAAGCATATACATTTTAAAAATCTTGAGGAAAAACTCGAAATAAAAAGTTCAAATACGACAATATCTACTAGTGGTGATGTTAGATCCCACATTGACACATCGATTGGAGAAGGAAACAAAACATTCCATATAAAAGTTTGAAAACCTCTCTCTAATAGACACGCATTTTAAAATCTTGAGGGGAAGCCTAGACGAAAGAGTACAAAGAAGATAATATCGACTAGCGGTGGACTCAGACTATTATACGTGGGCTTGAATCAAAAATATTAATAAACCAAAGTTTTATTATAGACCAAATATGTTAAAATTACAACCTTTTTCCTTAATTCCTCGTACCAAACAAAAGAGAAACACAACATATAAACACAATCCCAACAAAACAAGCCAATCCAACGTTTGAACAAATCAAACTTCAAGGTTTTCAAGCTCAACATTTTTACCCGTCAAAGGAACATAACCATTCAACAAATAAACTTGAAGATGATTGGACAGCGCCGACTTGTCGATATTCTCTTGGTGGTGTTCTTTGCAGACAAAATACAATACCGTCTCCAACACAAGCTGCCATAAGAAGAAACTCAAAAGCAAGAACAAACACACTATTCCCAAAATACCCCTCCCCACCATCCCAAACCAAACTCCATGGACAACAAGCTTCAAAAAAGCTTGTTGAATGATCACTAAAGAGGCATTGATGAGCAACAACATGATTGTGGCTACTAGCATCTTTCCCTTCAATAGTGCCTTGCTCTTCGCCATTGCTTTAAATCCACACGACTCTTCTAAAACCGAGACGACGCTCGAAAGTTGCACTATGACACTCAAATATAATAAGCCAATGAAGTAGATAGCGAAGAAGACGACGAAGATTGAACCATTGACATTGCCATATGGCTCGTATTGTATTAGGAGAATGAAAAGAAGTAAAATAAAAGCAAATATCGCGAGGAGATTGTATGCGAAGAAGGAAGCAAAAACACAAAAAAATGTCACTACGAGTCGCTTCCAAACCTTGGGCACGACGCTAATGACTTGCCTGAAAGAGATCTCTCGACCTGCGTTTAGAAATGGAGTAAGAAATTTTTCCAAGAGAAAAAATTAGAGACCAAATAGACAGAAACCATATAAATATTTAGAATCTCAAAAACTTCATGACCTTATTGGAGAGTAAACATCTTTCTTCGCTCTTACCTGTGTGTATGCAAGCGACCGTATAAACCACGGCGGAGGTCGAAAGGAGAGAGAAAACGAAGAGGAAGACAATGTACGAGATGTTGAAGAGCCAAAAGAAGGTCCATTTAGGAGTGATGAGATCCGAGAATTCATCGAATTTTCGAAGATCTTGATCGTGGTCGTTTTTGTGTAGCAACCATAGGTAATGGAAGAAGTTGCCAAAGAGAAGATTTGAGATCTCTATGTGAGCCAAGAAGATGAAGGTAAGAGGTAGAATCAATGAAAGAGCGATTTGGGTGAAAATTTTTTGCCACGTGAGGATGATTTCGTAGGTTTCTTGAACGATATCGACGATCTCGAGCGATGCCATGTTGGTTTTTGCTCTAAGGAATCGAAAAGATAGAGAAGAAGAAGAGGGTTTATAATGACAAATGGAATGACATAATCTAGAAATATGAACTTGTCAAAGTCGTACCTAAAAAGAAAGAAAAAGAAAGAACTTGTCAAAATGAAGAACAATTAAGCGTTGAATTAGCAATACAACACGACATAGTATTTGTTAATTAATTTATGGATTAGTTTATTTGGTGGTTGAATTTAAAAGAAGGGTATAAAAAAGTTTTTAAAATTTTAATTTGGTGTATAATAATTCTTTAAATTTTAAAAACATTTAATGAAACTGTAAACTTTTAATTTTGTGCCAAATACGTCTCTAATATATTGATAAAAAGACTCTAAACGACGTTTTAGACACAAAATTAAAATTTTTTTTGTTATGTGAAATGTCTAGCTATATTCCCACGGTCAAAGTAATCGCGGACTAACATGTAGTTTATTTGGACAGGGGTTGTATTTCAAACGATTTGTTTGATCCGTGATAAAAATATAGTCGTACGTCTGTAAGTTAAGAGTCCCATGCTTTCTCAAGATTTTCATCGTTTTTCTTCTTCACTTTTTCGTTTAACCAATGACATTAGCCGAGTTCCTTGTCGTCTTTACTCTTGTCATCGTCATATTCAATCGTAGCTTTTTCCATAGTGCACTATTGTGGGTTTCAAATGTCTTTGTTGTCATAAATGCCTAGCTATCAAAGTAACTAGAGACCAACGTATAGTTTATTTAGACAAGAGTTCGTGTTTCCAATTATTTGTTTGATTTGTGATAACAATACAATCGTACATCTCTAAGTTGAGAGTCACATGCTTCTTCAAGATTTTCGTCATTTTTTCTCTTTCACTTTTTCGTTTAGCTACTGACGTTAATCGAGCTCCTTACTATCATTACTCTTGTCATCGTTGTACTCTATGTGGACTTCAGAATGTCTTTGTCATAAAAAATATAAAATTCTGATAGTGTAATACCAAAGAAATCATACTACCATATTCGTAATGTGGAGAGGCTTGATGTAGCATCTAATGCTACGACGTTGAGCCTTCTCTATGAAGATATGCACGTTCAGTGAAAAGTTGAATGGTTCTCTAACATTATGTTTTCTAGTGTCTTATTTTCTCCAAACAATTTTTGAATCTATTCGTACTGTAGAAAGTTGGCTTGTTCTAAACAACAGAGAAGACGAAATTAGGTTAAACATAGATAGGTTTTATTTATTAGTGCCATTATTGATAGATTTTCTCGGTTAATGTGAGTCCACCCACCACATATCATATTTTCTCAGTTTGCGATGAGGCCATCGTTTTGGGACGTAGCTGCAACAGAACTCATCGTAACTTTTGATAGATGGTTTCGAAAGGATTTCTAATCGTGGTATGCTCTCGATCATGTCAAAGCTCTAAATTTATACTTGTGATATGAATTTGATAGCGTCGAATCTAATTCTTTGATTTAAAGATATCAACACTGAATCTTAATAGAATATCTTGTAGATAGGATAGCTATGAATCTAATTCAATTAGTTGGGGACCAATATTCCTTTATATCTTGTGATTAACACTTATATGGCTATGAAATATGAATCTCACTTCCCCATTCTTTTACATAGAAACAAACACTATGAGAGATCCCACATCCGTTAACGAAGAGAACAAAACATTCTTTTCAAGGATGTGGAAACCTCTCCCTACGAGACGCATTTTAAAAATTTTGAGGGGGAAATCTGGAAGAGAAAGCCCAAAAAGAACAACAAATGTTAGTGTTGAGTTTGAGTTGTTCGATGATGGAATGCCTCTAGTGCTATTGACTGATCTAAACTTGAGGAGTCAAAACTGAGAAACCTAGAGACGTGAATCCATGTCCAGATCGCTAATCCCCTCTAGAGCCTAAAAAACCACCACGACAACCCTAGAAAGACAAAAGTAGCATTCTAGGTTGATAACAACTAGTACAATATCTGAAGAGCTTCCACTTCCTTTTCCACTCTGATACGATATTGTTGAGTTAGGCGTGAGGTTGGTTAGAGATGTGTGACTCAATGATTTGTTAGATTATCCTACATGGTAGATTAGTCCTGTAGTTGGACGTTGATTATGTGGGTAGTCAGTGGTAAACTAGCATAGAGGATCCATCATGTTGGTGGGCGTTGATCATGCGGGTAACCAGTGGAGTTGGAACGTATTGAGGGGTTGGCCCACAATCTTTGACAACTACATGGCTTGTGGGATGAGTTCGCCAATTAACCTCCCATGGATGATGATCAAGGTTCTCACTGTTGGCTTATTGGCCCTTGATCTCACATTAATTAATTTCAATGAATTAATTATTGATGTTTTGATGATAACAAACCTACTTTTAATTATTAACTATTTTCAGTTTTTTTGAACTGTCCACAGTATAAGGTCGGGAATAACGATTACAACAACTTTTCAATTACTCAAATCAGAGCTAAAACGAAGAAATTAGAGTCGAGACAACATACCCGACGTGATGATGTGGCAACAAAATCAAAATGATGGACAAATCAAAATATATCAAAGTATGACATTTATAATATTGGAAGAGTAACACATGGTGGAGTTTTTCTTATTATTACATTTCTAAATAAAATTATTTTTACAAATATAAATTTGAATATAACCGTTACTCACATCGAATTTTATTATTACTATATTATATTATTATATTATTATATTTTAAAATTTTGGTAGTTACTCACATCATTTTTATTATTATTATATTATTATATTTATAATAAATTTTGAATTACATTTTACCGTTACTCACATAACTTTTTATTATTATTATATTATATTACTATTATATTAAAATTTTGAAATAAATGAATTTAGAAAATTTTCTTACTTAATTACTTTTAATCTCCACCTTCCATTATTCCTAACACAATCCAATGGTCAATATTCAATCCTACATTTTGCCACTTTTCTCCTCTATATAAACTCATCTTCCCCACATTTTTAAAATATACAACTTACATACATTCTTCAATCCTCATTTGTTCAAAGTCTCCATTGTTTATTGCTCTCTCCAAGCTTACAAGTTTATTTCTTTTCATCTTATTCTTGAGAGGGATTATTATTATATTGTGAGGAAATAGTTGTCAGTATCCCAAATTGTAAATCTACTCTTTGAGAGAGTTGTGGTGTGTTATTATCAAACTCAAATACTTGTATCGGTTTGATCCTGCGTCGTTGAAAGGATTGAGTTTGCTCTTGAACTCGTAAAAAGAGCGGTGTACCGGTTTGGCTCTGATCCGTGGAAAGAGTCGGAAAAGTTCTTTATTCAAATTCCCAAGAGGCGCTTGGGGAGTGGAGTAGGTCGAGTTTGACCGAACCACTATAAAACTACGGTGTCATTTTCTCTAACTCTTTCCTATTTAATTTCAAGATTATTATTATGTTTATTGCATGTTCTACTTGATTATTGTTTTGACTTGAATTATTTTGTTTTAGTAATTATCATCTTCTACTTATTTGTAAAAAGTTTTATCATTAGAAAAATTAATCAAGTTTAAACACTTTTATCGTTAAAACCCTATTCACCCCCCCTCTAGGGTTGCCATACCGATCCAACAATTGGTATCAGAGCAGGTTGCTCCTATAGATTTTTTATCTAAACTTTATTGTTCGAGCTTATGGCAAACCTACGTGTTAAAAATGGTTTTAGTGAAGGACAATCAACTTCTAGGCCACCTTATTTTGATGGAACAAATTATACATGTTGGAAAGCTAGGATGAAAATTTATTTGCAATCCGTTGATTATCAATTGTGGTTAAATGTTAGTAATGGTCCTTACATTCCAATAAAAATTGTTAATAATATTGAGGTGCCTAAATTAGAAAATGAATTTGATGAGCATGATATGAAAAAATGTTCTTTGAATGCTAGTGCTATCAATTGTCTGTATTGTGCCTTAAGTAATGATGAATTTAATAGAGTATGTATGTGTTCTTCGGCATATGAAATTTGGAAAACTCTTGAAGTAACTCATGAGGGAACCAATCAAGTTAAAGAAACAAAAATTAGCATGTTAGTTCATAATTATGAACTATTTAAAATGGAGGAAAATGAACCTATTGGTGATATGTTTACTAGATTTACTAATATTTTAAATGCTTTGAAAAATCTTGGAAAAGTATATTCTACCTCCGAAAATGTAAGAAAAATTCTTAGGTCTCTGCCTAAAAGTTGGGAGGCAAAAGTGACGGCGATTCAAGAAGCAAAGGATCTCACAAAGCTTCCTTTGGATGAACTCATTGGTTCTCTCATGACACATGAGATTACCATGAACGGGCACATGGAAGAAGAATCCAAAAAGAAGAAAAGTATAGCCCTAAAATCCATCAAAGTTGACTCTGAAGATGAGGACGTCCTTGATGAAGATGATGTCGCCTACTTCACACGTAAGTATAAAAATTTTATTAAAAGGAAGAAACAATTAAAAAAACATTTCACAAATCAAAAAGAGTCAAAAGGTGAAAAGAGCAAAAACGATGAGGTAATATGTTATGAATGTAAAAAGCCGGGTCATATAAGAACGGATTGTCCTCTCCTCAAATCATCTAAGAAATCCAAGAAGAAAGCAATGAAGGCTACTTGGGATGATAGTGATGAAAGTGCAAGTGGAAGTGATGAAGAAGTTGCAAATTTTTGCTTCATGGCTCATAGTGACAAAGAGGATGAACAAGAAGATGAACAAGAAGATGAGGTAACTCTTGAATCTCTTTCTTATCATGAATTATTTAAACTTGTTGATGAGATGACAATTGATTTAGAAAAACTTAGTTCAAAGTATGTTGTGCTTAAAAAGAAATATAAGACTTCAATTATTGAAAATAAGTCTTTGCTAAATGAAATTTCTTGCTTGAAGGAGAAGGATCATAATATTGTTAAAATTGATGTACCTTGTGAAAAGCATGTATTTGATTGTGATGAGAAAAATGCATTAATTGATAAAGTCAAGACTCTTGAGCATGATTGTGGTGAAAAAGATAAATTAATTAAATTGCTCAAAGAGAATGAATCAAATAATTTGCAAGAACTTGGTAGGGCTAAGGAATCTATTAAAATGTTAACAATAGGTGCTCAAAAATTAGATAAAATACTTGAAGGAGGT
This sequence comes from Cucurbita maxima, assembly GCF_002738345.1. Classification (NCBI taxonomy): domain Eukaryota; kingdom Viridiplantae; phylum Streptophyta; class Magnoliopsida; order Cucurbitales; family Cucurbitaceae; genus Cucurbita; species Cucurbita maxima. The sequence goes on from NW_019272019.1 coordinate 1,578,600, forward strand.
AAGTCATATGGTGATAAAAGAGGATTAGGCTATATTGATGAATGTTCTACACCTTCAAGTTCTAAAACAATCTTTGTTAAAGCATCCCCTATCTTGCCTAAATCTAACACATGTAAATTTGTATCTAAGTATGATAAATCTAGATTTGTGCCTATATGTCATTATTGTGGTGTTGAAGGTCATATTAGACCTAAGTGCTTTAAATTGAAAAATTCTCAAAATATTCATTTAGGAAGAAAAGTTTCTCAAAATACAAAGTTTAACAATGTTTTAGAAAATAATTTTTCGAATAAAAATAGAATACACAAATTTAGTCCAAGAAATAAATTCTTGCATAATGTCGTTTGTTTCTCGTGTGGTAAGTTTGGACATAAAGATTATTCTTGTTACTTATCTAAATACAATGTCTTTAATATGAATGCAAATATGAAATGGATTCCTAAATTTGTGAATACTAACTTTCTAGGACCCAAACAAGTATGGGTACCAAAAGGTCAATTTTGAATATCTTTGTTTTTAGGTTTGTTTGAAAGCCTCCAAGAAAAATAAGTGGTACTTGGATAGTGGTTGCTCAAGACACATGACGGGTAATCCATCCAAGTTTGTCAATCTTTCCAAGAAGGATGGTGGCTTAGTAACCTTTGGTGATAACAAGAAGGGTAAAATAATTGGTAAGGGTACTATAGGTAATGACTCTTGTACTCTCATTAAAAATGTATTGTTAGTTGATGGTTTAAAGCATGACTTACTTAGCATTAGTCAATTATGTGATAAAGGTTTTAGAGTTGTATTTGATAAGAATAATTGCATAATTGAAAATGCTAGTGATAGAAAAGTTTTGTTTGTAGGAAATAGAGACGATAATGTGTATACTATTGATTTGAATGATTGTCCTACAAATGATAAATGTCTTTCGGTTTTGCTTGATAACTCTTGGCTATGGCATAGAAGACTAGGACATGCTAGTATGTACTTGATTTCAAATATTTCAAAAAATTCATTAGTGAGAGGTCTCCCTCAACTTAAATTTGAAAAAGATAAAATTTGTGACGCTTGTCAAATGGGTAAGCAAACTAAGTCTTCTTTCAAATCTAAAAATATGATTTCTACTACTAGACCTCTTCAACTACTCCATATAGACTTATTTGGCCCTTCTAAAATAGCTAGTTATGGAGGAAATTATTATGCTTTTGTGATAGTGGATGATTTTTCAAGATTTACTTGGGTTTTGATGATAAAACATAAGAATGATGTTTTGAAAAGATTTGCTAGTTTTGTAAAAAGAGTTCAAAATGAAAAAGGGTTTTTAATTACTAAAATTAGGAGTGACCATGGGGGAGAATTTAACAGTGTTGCCTTTGAAAAATTTTGTGAAGATAATGGTTTTTCTCATGACTTCTCCTCTCCAAGGACTCCTCAACAAAACGGTGTGGTTGAAAGGAAAAATCGTACTTTACAAGAATTTGCTAGATCAATGTTAAATGAGTATGATTTACCTAAATATTTTTGGGCGGAAGCCGTTAATACCGCTTGTTATATTTTAAATAGAGTTTTAATTAGACCTTCATTAAATAAAACTCCTTATGAACTCTGGCATAACAAAATTCCAAATGTTGGGTATTTCAAAGTTTTTGGTTGTAAATGTTTTATTTTGAACAACAAAGAAAAGCTTGGAAAGTTTGATTCAAAAACGGATATTGGTATTTTTCTTGGCTATTCATCTACTAGTAAAGCTTATAGAATTTTCAATAAGAGAACTTTAGTTATTGAAGAATCTATGCATGTGGTATTTGATGAATCTTGCAATAATATTTCTAATGAGTCTATTTGTAGTGATGATTTAGAAAGAAATTTTGGAGATTTACTCGTTAGTGACAACGGCAAAGAAATTGTTACGAGTAAAGAAGAGATGAGCTTAAAGGAAGAAGGTTCTTCATCAATGCCAAAAGAATGGAGGTATGCCTTGTCTCATCCCAAGGACTTGATTCTTGGTGATCTCGAACAAGGTGTGAAAACTCGCTCTTCTATTAATTTATTTAATAATCTTGCTTTTGTTTCTCAAATTGAACCAAAAAGTCTTAAGGATGCCGAAAATGATGAGTTTTGGATTTTAGCCATGCAAGAAGAGCTAAATCAATTTGAAAGGAACAAAGTTTGGGAATTAGTCCATAGGCCATCTAATACTTCTATTATTGGAACCAAATGGGTTTTTAGAAATAAAATGGATGAAAATGGGAATATCATTAGAAATAAAGCTAGGCTTGTAGCTCAAGGTTATTGTCAAGAGGAAGGCATAGATTATGAAGAAACTTTTGCACCCGTTGCTAGATTAGAAGCTATTAGAATGTTACTTGCTTTTGCTTCTTACAAAAATTTTGTATTATATCAAATGGATGTGAAAAGTGCATTTTTGAATGGTTATATTATGGAGGAAGTTTATGTAGAACAACCTCCCGGATTTGAAAATGTAGAATTTCCTCATCATGTCTATAAGTTGAAAAAGGCTCTTTATGGCTTAAAACAAGCTCCAAGAGCTTGGTATGATAGACTTAGTAATTTTCTTATTGGGAATGATTTTAAAATGGGCAAACTCGACACTACACTCTTTATTAAGATTAAAGAAAACGATATGCTATTAGTGCAAATATATGTGGATGATATCATATTTGGTTCTACTAATCCTTCTTTATGTGAAGAATTTTCTAAATGTATGCATAGTGAGTTTGAGATGAGTATGATGGGAGAACTCAGTTTCTTTCTTGGACTTCAAATCAAACAACTCAAGAATGGTATCTTCATCAATCAAGAGAAATACACTAAAGATTTGCTCAAAAGATTCAAGTTCAATGGAGGTAAGATTGCAAGAACTCCCATGAGCACATCCACTAAGCTTGACAAGGATGAAAAAGGTAAAAGTGTGGATATTAAAGCTTATCGAGGTATGATTGGATCTTTACTTTACTTGACCGCTAGTAGACCCGATATTATGTTTAGTGTATGTCTTTGTGCTAGATTTCAATCTTGTCCTAAGGAATCTCATTTACATGCCGTTAAGAGAATATTTAAATATTTGCTTGGAACTATTGATCTAGGATTGTGGTATCCTAGAAATGTTGAATTTAAATTGGTAGGATATTCTGATGCAGATTTTGCCGGAAGCTTACTTGATCGTAAAAGTACTAGTGGAACTTGTCAATTTCTTGGTAGTTCCTTAGTTTCTTGGTTTAGTAAAAAGCAAAATTCGGTTGCCTTATCTACTACCGAAGCGGAATATATTGCGGTTGCTAGTTGCTGTGCTCAAATTCTTTGGATGAAACAAACTCTTTGTGATTTTGGATTAAAGTTTCATAGTGTGCCTATATTTTGTGATAATACAAGTGCTATTAATTTAACTAAAAATCCTATTCATCATTCTAGAACTAAACATATTGACATTAGACATCATTTTATTAGAGAGCATGTGCAAAATGGACATATTATTCTTGATTTTGTAAACTCTAATAATCAACTGGCCGATATTTTCACCAAGCCATTGAATGAAGAAATTTTTTGCAAAAATAGGCTTGAGCTTGGTATTATTCGTTGTGATATATCTTGAATTTTATAATTTTTGAATGCATGTTTTTAGGGGGAGCCATTATGTCATTATTAAATGCATTCTCTTTCAATTGTTCATTTTGATGATTACAAAGGGGGAGAAAATTAAGAAAAATATGTTCTAAATTTGTTATTTTATAATTTATGAATCATTTACTTGGTGTTTCATAATTTCTTGAGGCATTAATATAAGGGAGAATATGCTCTTGAGTGAAATTTATGATAATATATTAGTATGTAGTGATATTATTACATGGATGTTGTATTATTGGTTTTTATGAATTTTTCTTTAAATGATTTGTCATCATCAAAAAGGGGGAGATTGTTGGCTTATTGGCCCTTGATCTCACATTAATTAATTTCAATGAATTAATTATTGATGTTTTGATGATAACAAACCTACTTTTAATTATTAACTATTTTCAGTTTTTTGAACTGTCCACAGTATAAGGTCGGGAATAACGATTACAACAACTTTTCAATTACTCAAATCAGAGCTAAAACGAAGAAATTAGAGTCGAGACAACATACCCGACGTGATGATGTGGCAACAAAATCAAAATGATGGACAAATCAAAATATATCAAAGTATGACATTTATAATATTGGAAGAGTAACACATGGTGGAGTTTTTCTTATTATTACATTTCTAAATAAAATTATTTTTACAAATATAAATTTGAATATAACCGTTACTCACATCGAATTTTATTATTACTATATTATATTATTATATTATTATATTTTAAAATTTTGGTAGTTACTCACATCATTTTTATTATTATTATATTATTATATTTATAATAAATTTTGAATTACATTTTACCGTTACTCACATAACTTTTTATTATTATTATATTATATTACTATTATATTAAAATTTTGAAATAAATGAATTTAGAAAATTTTCTTACTTAATTACTTTTAATCTCCACCTTCCATTATTCCTAACACAATCCAATGGTCAATATTCAATCCTACATTTTGCCACTTTTCTCCTCTATATAAACTCATCTTCCCCACATTTTTAAAATATACAACTTACATACATTCTTCAATCCTCATTTGTTCAAAGTCTCCATTGTTTATTGCTCTCTCCAAGCTTACAAGTTTATTTCTTTTCATCTTATTCTTGAGAGGGATTATTATTATATTGTGAGGAAATAGTTGTCAGTATCCCAAATTGTAAATCTACTCTTTGAGAGAGTTGTGGTGTGTTATTATCAAACTCAAATACTTGTATCGGTTTGATCCTGCGTCGTTGAAAGGATTGAGTTTGCTCTTGAACTCGTAAAAAGAGCGGTGTACCGGTTTGGCTCTGATCCGTGGAAAGAGTCGGAAAAGTTCTTTATTCAAATTCCCAAGAGGCGCTTGGGGAGTGGAGTAGGTCGAGTTTGACCGAACCACTATAAAACTACGGTGTCATTTTCTCTAACTCTTTCCTATTTAATTTCAAGATTATTATTATGTTTATTGCATGTTCTACTTGATTATTGTTTTGACTTGAATTATTTTGTTTTAGTAATTATCATCTTCTACTTATTTGTAAAAAGTTTTATCATTAGAAAAATTAATCAAGTTTAAACACTTTTATCGTTAAAACCCTATTCACCCCCCCTCTAGGGTTGCCATACCGATCCAACAATTGGTATCAGAGCAGGTTGCTCCTATAGATTTTTTATCTAAACTTTATTGTTCGAGCTTATGGCAAACCTACGTGTTAAAAATGGTTTTAGTGAAGGACAATCAACTTCTAGGCCACCTTATTTTGATGGAACAAATTATACATGTTGGAAAGCTAGGATGAAAATTTATTTGCAATCCGTTGATTATCAATTGTGGTTAAATGTTAGTAATGGTCCTTACATTCCAATAAAAATTGTTAATAATATTGAGGTGCCTAAATTAGAAAATGAATTTGATGAGCATGATATGAAAAAATGTTCTTTGAATGCTAGTGCTATCAATTGTCTGTATTGTGCCTTAAGTAATGATGAATTTAATAGAGTATGTATGTGTTCTTCGGCATATGAAATTTGGAAAACTCTTGAAGTAACTCATGAGGGAACCAATCAAGTTAAAGAAACAAAAATTAGCATGTTAGTTCATAATTATGAACTATTTAAAATGGAGGAAAATGAACCTATTGGTGATATGTTTACTAGATTTACTAATATTTTAAATGCTTTGAAAAATCTTGGAAAAGTATATTCTACCTCCGAAAATGTAAGAAAAATTCTTAGGTCTCTGCCTAAAAGTTGGGAGGCAAAAGTGACGGCGATTCAAGAAGCAAAGGATCTCACAAAGCTTCCTTTGGATGAACTCATTGGTTCTCTCATGACACATGAGATTACCATGAACGGGCACATGGAAGAAGAATCCAAAAAGAAGAAAAGTATAGCCCTAAAATCCATCAAAGTTGACTCTGAAGATGAGGACGTCCTTGATGAAGATGATGTCGCCTACTTCACACGTAAGTATAAAAATTTTATTAAAAGGAAGAAACAATTAAAAAAACATTTCACAAATCAAAAAGAGTCAAAAGGTGAAAAGAGCAAAAACGATGAGGTAATATGTTATGAATGTAAAAAGCCGGGTCATATAAGAACGGATTGTCCTCTCCTCAAATCATCTAAGAAATCCAAGAAGAAAGCAATGAAGGCTACTTGGGATGATAGTGATGAAAGTGCAAGTGGAAGTGATGAAGAAGTTGCAAATTTTTGCTTCATGGCTCATAGTGACAAAGAGGATGAACAAGAAGATGAACAAGAAGATGAGGTAACTCTTGAATCTCTTTCTTATCATGAATTATTTAAACTTGTTGATGAGATGACAATTGATTTAGAAAAACTTAGTTCAAAGTATGTTGTGCTTAAAAAGAAATATAAGACTTCAATTATTGAAAATAAGTCTTTGCTAAATAAAATTTCTTGCTTGAAGGAGAAGGATCATAATATTGTTAAAATTGATGTACCTTGTGAAAAGCATGTATTTGATTGTGATGAGAAAAATGCATTAATTGATAAAGTCAAGACTCTTGAGCATGATTGTGGTGAAAAAGATAAATTAATTAAATTGCTCAAAGAGAATGAATCAAATAATTTGCAAGAACTTGGTAGNTGCATGTTTTTAGGGGGAGCCATTATGTCATTATTAAATGCATTCTCTTTCAATTGTTCATTTTGATGATTACAAAGGGGGAGAAAATTAAGAAAAATATGTTCTAAATTTGTTATTTTATAATTTAAATATGTTCTAAATTTGTTATTTTATAATTTATGAATCATTTACTTGGTGTTTCATAATTTCTTGAGGCATTAATATAAGGGAGAATATGCTCTTGAGTGAAATTTATGATAATATATTAGTATGTNACAAAGGGGGAGAAAATTAAGAAAAATATGTTCTAAATTTGTTATTTTATAATTTATGAATCATTTACTCGGTGTTTCATAATTTCTTGAGGCATTAATATAAGGGAGAATATGCTCTTGAGTGAAATTTATGATAATATATTAGTATGTAGTGATATTATTACATGGATGTTGTATTATTGGTTTTTATGAATTTTTCTTTAAATGATTTGTCATCATCAAAAAGGGGGAGATTGTTGGCTTATTGGCCCTTGATCTCACATTAATTAATTTCAATGAATTAATTATTGATGTTTTGATGATAACAAACCTACTTTTAATTATTAACTATTTTCAGTTTTTTTGAACTGTCCACAGTATAAGGTCGGGAATAACGATTACAACAACTTTTCAATTACTCAAATCAGAGCTAAAACGAAGAAATTAGAGTCGAGACAACATACCCGACGTGATGATGTGGCAACAAAATCAAAATGATGGACAAATCAAAATATATCAAAGTATGACATTTATAATATTGGAAGAGTAACACATGGTGGAGTTTTTCTTATTATTACATTTCTAAATAAAATTATTTTTACAAATATAAATTTGAATATAACCGTTACTCACATCGAATTTTATTATTACTATATTATATTATTATATTTTAAAATTTTGGTAGTTACTCACATCATTTTTATTATTATTATATTATTATATTTATAATAAATTTTGAATTACATTTTACCGTTACTCACATAACTTTTTATTATTATTATATTATATTACTATTATATTAAAATTTTGAAATAAATGAATTTAGAAAATTTTCTTACTTAATTACTTTTAATCTCCACCTTCCATTATTCCTAACACAATCCAATGGTCAATATTCAATCCTACATTTTGCCACTTTTCTCCTCTATATAAACTCATCTTCCCCACATTTTTTAAAGGACACAACTTACATACATTCTTCAATCCTCATTTGTTCAAAGTCTCCATTGTTTATTGCTCTCTCCAAGCTTACAAGTTTATTTCTTTTCATCTTATTCTTGAGAGGGATTATTATTATATTGTGAGGAAATAGTTGTCAGTATCCCAAATTGTAAATCTACTCTTTGAGAGAGTTGTGGTGTGTTATTATCAAACTCAAATACTTGTATCGGTTTGATCCTGCGTCGTTGAAAGGATTGAGTTTGCTCTTGAACTCGTAAAAAGAGCGGTGTACCGGTTTGGCTCTGATCCGTGGAAAGAGTCGGAAAAGTTCTTTATTCAAATTCCCAAGAGGCGCTTGGGGAGTGGAGTAGGTCGAGTTTGACCGAACCACTATAAAACTACGGTGTCATTTTCTCTAACTCTTTCCTATTTAATTTCAAGATTATTATTATGTTTATTGCATGTTCTACTTGATTATTGTTTTGACTTGAATTATTTTGTTTTAGTAATTATCATCTTCTACTTATTTGTAAAAAGTTTTATCATTAGAAAAATTAATCAAGTTTAAACACTTTTATCGTTAAAACCCTATTCACCCCCCCTCTAGGGTTGCCATACCGATCCAACACTCACCTAGTACAGCCTTCTTTGAGGTAGTGCATAAACTTTGGACACCTACTATCACTATATAGGTTAAACTAGCTACCCAAGACTGTGCATAGTAAGAGCAATACACCTAGACCCTCGAATAAGTCTGTATTCACCAGCTAGATTATGAATGCAATGAAAGTCTGAAAATACAACTAAGTATATTTATAAACTCATCCATTTTTTTCTTTCTTTTTTAGGAGTTTGTAGTCTTTTGGTCAAGGTAGAGGAGCGTTCGAGAGCTACGTGGTCATAAAGGGGTCGTTCTGTAGCGTCAGCCCGTCTTTGTATTTGAGTCTTTTGTACTTTTTTTTGTAATTGTATCCCAAACCCATTTTTTTCGTTTTAATAAATTTGAATAGTATCGTCTTATAATTAAATTTTATTATGAATTTGATTTTGGTGTTATTGCCTTTATTTGTGTTTAAATTTTATCAAACTTTCATCCTTTATTTTATTTAACTTTTTTAGTTTCCATCTAGGTTTTGAAGCCTAAAAAATTGGGTCATTGTAGGTGACTTCCTATAAATTTTTCTAAGATGCTTGTGAATGAGAACAAAACATTAAAAAATGAACTATTCTGGTCTGTGGGGAAAAGTCTTCACTTTCAAAAGTAAGAAGTAACGTGATCATATTGCAAGAGATGCAGCGGAATATCAGAGCTATTAAATATTTACCTTCCATCAACTCTCGGTATAATTCATTCTTTAAGTCAATCAAATTTGGGTGAATTAGGGTTTACCTTCAATCAAGAGGAAATAAAGAAAGGAAACATAACCCAAATATTAGGCATAGATAGCCTTTATTTTATTGATAGATAATGATATTGCATCGTTCATAGAAGCAGTTAGTGGGTCAGTTCCTGAGTAAAGGTTTAAACTCTATGAGCTCCCATGTCTTCTCCCATGGCTTAACATATACAATAGCCTCATAAGTCCCAGGGAAACCAAGTTCGTTACATGCTTCAATAATAAGCCGATAATTCTTTCCAGCTACAACTTGGGTCCACCCCTTTATCACACAAATGAACTTAAGATGTCCCCTTGTGTTCTTATTGTTCTCCATCACAGCAAACCTTCCCAACTCCTGCACGTATGGGTCCATGATATTCACAATTGGTTCCCATTGACCACATTCAATACCCTTTTGGTCTTGGAACACGGCTTCATTTTGTCCCGGAGCAGCCTCCACGTATGAACTCATCGTCACGTTAGATTGATACTCGTAAAAGATTTCGTAATACTCGTCTGCTCTCAATCGAGTAACAATTCAATATTTATAGTTGTAGTTGCGCGTCGAAGTTGATGTCATGGAATCATTAAATATCTTGTGGACCTTATCAATATAGAGGGCACATGGGATTTCCAGATAGCTTCAATTTGAATCAATTATTTAGGACCATTGCTTTCTCATGGTCTTCATTGACCAATATCTTTTAGGCAGAATTATCTTGATTGGTACAAAAGATTTGAAAATGTACCCTTCTAATTTGTACTAAAAGGAAAAAGTGAAGCAGTTTGATATATTTTTTTTTTTTTAAAAAAAAAACTTATAAGAAAGGATGGTTTAGGAATAGTTAAGCCTAAGGGTCCGTGCATGTAACGGCTCAAACCCACCGTTAGCAGATATTGTCCTATTTAGGGTTTAGGGTTTAGTCCCTTTCGAGCTTCCCCTCAAGGTTTTAAAAACTTACCCCTTATAAAAGGTGTTTCGTTCTTCTCTCTAACCAAGGTGAGAATCTCACAATCCACCATGAGGCCTACCATCCTCACTGGCACTTATTCCTTTTTCCAATCGATGTGGAACCCCCCCTCCCCCCAAAATCCACCCCATTTGGGGACCAGCGTCCAAACTGGCACATCACCTCGCGTCTACACCCTTAGGGGAAGAGCCTCCTTGCTGGCACATTGTTCAGTGTAATACCATTTGTAACGACCCAAATGAGCTTTCCCTTTCAAGTTTCCTCTTAAGGCTTTAAACCGCATCTGATAGAAAAAGGTTTTCACACCATTACAAATGACATTTCGTTCTCCTCTTGAACCAACGTGCGACTCTTGCCATGCAAGGGAGAGAGAGAGTAGGGTGAATTTTTATTTCATTATACATTCAAAAAATAAAAAATATATATATTAAAAAAATTATAGTTAAATGAATAGATGAAATATGAGCACCTGTCATTCTTGTATATTCCTATAAGAAAGTTGTGATAATTCAAAAGAATCTGATTGACTTTGTTTGTTGTGTAATTCCTACTTTTGAATGTGAATATACAATGAAAAGAATCCTCTTTGAATATAATACCACATCAAAATTTTAAGGGTGAGAATGTTTTGAGTGTATCCCCAATGTCTTATGCCTACGTTAATTATATATTCAAAGCTTATTAATATTATACTATTTCTAATTTTGTCTCAAAAACATAATAACGTGTCACTTCTTCGTATTTTAAGAAGACTCAAATTTTTAAACTACACAGGGATAAACGCCCTAGGTTGATCCTTTCTATGATTGCAAAGCTCCCATAGCTCCCCCATCTGGACTGACTGTCAACGAACAATTGAACAAAGACATGTAGAACGGGTTCCGTACAAAAATACTCAATAATCAGCCTATTTGTAGATTCTCATCACATCCTAAACCAAGTAAGTTACCACATGTTTTCTCTAGGTTCTAGAAAATTTGAGCCTCATTTTATAGGTTATCTAAGCTTTTGGGAAACTTCAAAGTGCCAAGCTGTTTTCTTATTTGTCACAGAGCCTATCGAGGCCTGAAAGTTCATTGGTTCTAGCACCATGGATCTACTAGACAATGTATCTCATCTTTAAGTGAACCAACTCTTCTATTCTCATACTTAGTAAGGTTGCATAGTCATAATAGTGAATGATCGATATTGTGTGTTGAAGCGCAATCTCATCATATTCATTGAGAACGTATGACATCATCTCTTATAAACATCATTTGTGTAAGGTTTGTTGGCGACCCTTGACAAAGGGCCATAATATCATATTGAATCTGGGGGAGTGACTACAAGTACCTGCCAACTAATAAGTTTAGCGGTATAGTTTCTATTCCCTTCTATGCAGATTTACGATAGTGCAACTATGTTCATGAGACCCAAGGTCATTGCAACACTCACTAAGGGAACTCACCTTGAGCTAATGTGAGATCTAACGTCGGCTGAAGAGGAGAACAAAACATTTTTTATAAGGATGTAAATCTAGCAGAGAGGACAATTATTGCCTGCTGTGGGACAATTGTCTAGTAGAGAGGATAATTGTCCCCGCAAGGAAATAGGAATTGATCTTGGCTCTATATAGGGAGGGACACTGCATGGTTGGCTAGTGGAAGGGACATGATTCATGACGTCAATCGTGGGGAGAAAATCAAATGAAAATGTAACGTCGGGTAAGACTCGAAGGTTGGCAAACAGCAACCAAAACCCGATGACCCAAAAAATCGAGCTCGACCAGGTCCAGTAGCCCCCATCCAACTCGATTCCTAATGGCCCATGTATCAGCCTAAGAAATTTTAAGGGTTCCTAGCACACGCCCCAAGATTCGAACTTCTCTTCGTCGACCTCGAAATTGGCAATTGGTGCGCGCCATGTTGCATGCTGAAAAAATGAGAGTTTCGTCTCCGTTTCAATATTGACCTTAATTTTACTTGAGTCAGGACCTACTAGTGAGTTTTCGAAAAATTTGGGACTTCCAACTAGTGTAAAAGCAAATTTTGAAGGGCATGCTTCATCCCTATAAGTAACCACATGGACAATAGACAAGTAATACTTGAAGGAATTGTTAGGACGTGTTAGTATGCGAACATAGTTTACCTTAGGTGGTTAGAATATACATTATTAGGACTTAGAATCAGCAATTTGGATGAAAAGGATACATATGCTACTAAGAAATTGCCCCTAAAATGAGAAATTGAGAAGCATGTCTATCTTAATGTCTTCCGTTATGTTAAAATGGAGGATGAGACTTTGTATTATGTTCTTCAAGTGATTGATGGATGTTATCTCCTCGTTTAGGTTGTTTGATTGCATGCATGATTTATGTTTTATAATTTCCATGCACTAGGCAGTTGATAGGAATACCTACCTAATAAACATGTACAGATGAGTAGAACACATTTTTCATGCTATAACAACAGCCAATACGTACAAAAAAAAAAAAGAAAAAATGGATGATGATGCATCTTGTGTGCTTTAACTTCATAAGAGAACTCAACTAAGAGATTAAGGTGCTATAGCTAGTGAAGAATACATGTTGAATCAGGTTTGCACGCTAGGATTGTGAGCAATCAGAGGTTTAGACCTATGCGCATGCAGAAACTAGTTTAGCTCGAGGAGCTAATCCTAAACGTTATGAAAATGAGAAATGGGGTGTAAACTACCTGAATGCCCCTAAGAACCTTGTAGACCTTCACGACATCTAATTATGATTAAAGTAGCTTATAATAGCCCTTAGACTAGTTGAGTTGTTATTGAGTGTAGAATGGAGACATGGTTGAAGTCATGATTGCTTTAAACTAGGTCTAAATAAGGATTAGGGACTACAGAGGTAGTTAGTTTAAGACAGAGACCCCTATTGAGTGTAGAAATAGGTGAATCCGTAAACCAATCTTTGTTGGACTTGGAACTACATGGGTAAGCATTAAGATGAGAACCTTTATTGAGTGTATGAAGGGGTTAAGGCCGACTCGCAACATTGTAAACCAATCTTGGAAGAGAATAAAGACTACACGGGTAGGTGATTTAGGGTAAACACTTGTATTGAGTTTAGGAAAGTGTCAAGGCTGATGTCGTGACGCCGTAAACCCGTCTTGAAAGGGGACTAAGGACTGCACAAGTAAACGACTCATGATGAATCATTTGGACCTTTAAGACCTACACAAAAGCTTAGAGCACTTGAAAGGAGGTTGTCAAAACTTCCTAGAAACCAAAGGAAAGCGACAGAGGAGATGGAAACAATTAGTGCCTATAAATAGGTTTCTTATCTAGGCATCAATCGAGGTGGAGAGGTCAATAGGAGCTGCTCTATCACAAAGGGGTGTCGAGCATCAATTAATTCTCTATCACAAAGGAGTGTCGGGCATCAATTAATTCTTTTCTTTTTGTTGTGTATGATTGAAATTCACATAAAATAATCCCTATGTTACTCAAAATTATAGCTAATTTATCATTTCCTTCCATGAATCCTATGTGAATCATAAGTAAAAGTGAAAGGAAAGAGAAAAGCACACCGAATCTAGAAACAATAGTATACATAGATACCACTTTCATTTTATTATCTCATTCATGCATCATAAAAGGAAACATAACCCAAATATTAGGCATAGATAGCCTTTATTTTAGTTCCCCATTTGTTCATAGATATGATTCATAGAACCAATTAGTGGATCAGTTCATGAGTAAAGGTACAAACTCTATGAGCTTCCATGTCTTCTCCCATGGCTTATCATATACCATAGCCTCATAATTCCAAGCCAAACCAACGTGGTTTCTGGCTTCAATAATAAGCCGATAATTTGTTCCAGCTACAATTTGGCTCCATCCCCTTATCACACAAATGAATTTCAAATGTTCCCCACTTTGCTGGTTGTGCTCCATTACTGCAAACCTTCCTATCTCTTCCACATATGGGGTGATTTTCTCAATCGGTTTCCATTGACCAACTTCGAGATTTTTCGAACCTTGAATCAAGGCTTCATTTTGCCCCGGAGCAGCTTCGACGTATGAACTCATCTTAACGATTTGATTGATAGTTTTAAAAGACTATGTAGTGATGGTTTGCTCTTGATCGAGTAAGAGTTCAATATTTATAGCTTTATTACACTTAGAAGTTGATATCATGGAATCTAATTCGTAGACTTTATAGATAATAATGTATAGAATTTGATATCATAGAATATTCCGTGGATATCTGAATATAGAAAAAGTATAATTTTCTTCGTTGAGTAGATATCCTCAATTTGATTCATTTATTTTGGTTGAGTAGATATCCTCAATTTGATTCATTTATTTTGGACCATTCCTCTTGCATGATCTTAGTCCTTACCATTTACACCCCTTGGTGAATTATTATGTTGAGTTTTTAGGCAAACCCATAGAAGAGAGAAATCTCACGAACAAGAAAGTAAGGAGTTCCCAAGTAGTATACAAAAAGTTTATAACTTTAGCTTCAAAATATTTAAGTTAGAAATGGTGAGATTACACGTAGATTAGAGATAGAAAAAAAACATTATTTATAAAACTGTAAACGCATTTTAAATTCATGAGGCTGACAGCAATAGGTAATAGTCAAAACGAACGATATCTATTAGTGATAGGCTTGTATTGTTACAAATGGTAAGCCGTTAAGTTGACGATAGTACGTAATGACCCAAAGCGGAAAATATCGGCTAGCTAGGGACCCAAAGAGAACAATATCAACTAGTAGTATATTCCAATTAAGTTGATAAATTCAAAAGAATCTGATTCACTTTCTCTATGGTGTAATTCCTACTTTTGGATGGGAATATTCAATAAAACTAATCCTCTTTGAATTTAATATCACATCCAATTGTAAAGGTGAGAATTTTTTTTTGGTGTATCCCAATTACGTATGCCTACGTTATTTCTTCGATTGAGAAATTAGATGTTTAAATCTTCTATCTTCTCGGGTTGAATTTTAAAAAGACTGAAATGAAATTTTTAATAATTTCGTTATCATTCCAACATTTTCCATTTTGTACTCTAGGATGAGTTTTTATAAATTGTATTATGAACCATATAGTCGATATGGAAATACTCTCTGTGTTTTTATGAATGTGTTGTTACCCCGTTTATGTAGTATTATGGCAAAATGTTGGTTGATTTTTCACATATTCTTTCCTACGTTCTTGAAGTTATCTCGAGCACTTTTATCTTCTACACCTAATTTAAGTTCAGCCTTTAAGGCTTTTGATAAAATCTCAGAAATTCGTAAGTTGGGCTCGGGTGTTACATATACCATCTTCCTTATCAGCTACGGTTTGTCTAACCGAGACTCAAACTTGTAAGGTTTGGAATGAAGCATAGTATGTGATACTATCAAAACTTGTTTAAGGGCTCATCTTGTTATGTGTTTTTGTCTTTGACTATCCTTCTTTGATCCATATAAACACTATAACAAAAAATTTGAGTGGCAGGCATCAGTGAGTCAATATACATCATGCTGACTCATACAATCATGTTAAAACTTGAAGAAAGTCTTTAAATCATCTTCTTGACTAGTATTCTGAAAGGAACTTTAGCTTCTAGGAAAATAAATGTCCATCTCGCTACCTTGATCAATTCCTTATATTCAATGTATCGTCATATGGGTCAATTACTTCCTCTAAACGGCCAAGCTAATGCACTCACTATGGACGTGTGAGGTTCTACCTTAGCAACTCAGATGTCCGTGGCTTGGTCTATCTTAGCCCTATTATATAATTCTATCCATATCTTAAGAACTGACTCATGCTCTTTATTTAAATCACCTCTCGTGTTAAAAAAAATTGTAAATACTTAATTAAATATTAATTAAAACTTTTATACTCCCTTCCAAATGAATGGTTTTCTTCATTTAACTACATTATTGATTTAATCAATTTCACGTATTACTTTTTTCTCGAGCTAAACCTTCTAATCCTTGCTAAAATTTCCAACCATCGACCTCTTGGGCTGATCTCAAAGCTTTATTTGAATTTTTTTTTTCTATAATCATAGTGAATAACCATCCTCAATAAGAGTGAGTTCATCCCACTTTCTTTGTAAGGCTATGGAATGGGACTTGACTGTTGTAAATTGTCATAAGTTTTGATTTGATTTGATTATTTGGATTAAATTTGATTTGGTTATTTGAATTAGATTTAGTTATACCAAATTTAGTTATATATCGAGATTTGGGAGAGTTTTGAGTGTCACATTGTATTTGTTGAGTGACATATTGGTGAGTCTTTGTTGTGTGATAGTGAGGTATTCACTTGTAACACTTTGTTTATTAGTGATTGGTTGCTACCCGTGAATGTAGGGAACTTCTTCTCTCTGAACCACGTAAATATCTTGGAGTCTCTTTGTGTAATTTTGTTCATTGGTGTTGTGAGTACATTTGTTCTACTTTCGGCGCACAACAAGTGGTATCAGATCTAATTAAGATCCGCCAGAAACGCTGCCATTGAAGATCTCAATGGTATCGCTGTGGGCCACACCATGCCAACGAAAGGAGCAGTCTTCGTCCATAACGTCACGGTCATAAATGAAAAAGAAACCCTCTAGTGGCAGATGAAAATGCAATCTCTGCGATAGCTTTTGCAGCTCTTTCTTCAATCTCCCCATGTTATCCGTTGGGTTCACTTCCATGGGTATCTTTGAGTTCCTAAATTTCGGTGCACCATTACTTTCAACTTGTTCTTCGACGACCCACTCGTTGCCACCGTCACAACCGCCGTTGTCGTTGTCATCGACGGCTGCAGCGGCGGCGACGTTGTCATCCCAGGTGCAGCAGTTGAAATCGTAGGCGACTTCCGCAAACAAACCTCAACCTCGGAATTCTCCGACTTCCGCAATCAATTTGATCATTATGTGTATTATCGGTGTCTTGATGATGGATCGTTTATCTATTTGCTCTTATATGTTGATGATATGTTAATTGCTTCAAAGAGACAAGTGGAGATTGATAAGCTAAAAGATCAGCTTTCTAAAACATTTGAAATGAAAGACTTAGGCAACGAAAAGAAAATACTTGGAATGGAGATAGAGCAAGATCAAAAAAAAGGTACAGTCTGGTTGACTCAGTCTCAATATCTACGCAAGGTATTTGACAAGATTTAGTTTAAATAATTTAACCAAACCCGTTGGTACTTCACTTGCTCCTCATTTCAAGCTTAGTGCTTCTATGTGTCCAAGTTCTGACGATGACAAAAGGTATATGGAGAATATTCCTTATACAAATGCTATTGGTGCTTTGATGTATGTTATGGTATGTACTCGACCTGATCTTTCACACGCAGTAAGCATGGTGAGTCGTTATATGCATAATATCCTGGTAAAGAGCATTGGCAGGCTGTCAAATGGATTCTTAGGTACATTCTTGGTACTATTGATATTGGCATTAAGTTTCAAAAACAAGAAATGTTTAATCTTGACAACCTTGTAGTTGGTATTATGCTGGTGATTTGGATAAGCGATAATCTACTACGGGTTATTTATTTACTATGGTTGGTGGACCTGTTTGTTGGCGTTCAAAATTGCAGTCTACTGTTGCATTGTCTACCACCGAAGCAGATTATATGGTAGTAACGGAAGCTTTTAGAGAAGCTATTTGGATGCATGGTTTGATCAATGACTTGGGTATTTTGCAGAAACATATAGATGTGTTTTGTGATAGCAATGAGTGCTATTTGTTTGTCAAAAAAATCAAGTCCATCGTGCTCGTACTAAACATATTGATATCCGTTTTCATTTTATTCGAGAAATTATTAGTGAAGGGGACTTTCGTTTATTAAAAATTGGAACTGCTATTAACCCTGCTAATATGTTGACAAAGATGATCGCTCGTGAAGAGTTCTAGCATTGTTTGGATTTCATCAACGTGGGAAGAAAGGAGTAGTGCGTTGTTGTGGTAGCAACCAACTCAATTATCAACTTGGAGATCTTATGACAAGGTAGAGATTGGTGTAAATTGTCATAAGTTTTGATTTGATTTGGTTATTTGGATTAGATTAGATTTGGTTATTTGAATTAGATTTAATTTGGTTATTTTAATTAGATTTAGTCAGTTATATATCGAGATTTGGGAGAGTTTTAGGTGTCACATTGTATTTGTTGAGTGATATATTGGTGAAAGTCTTTGTAGTGTGATAGTGAGGTATTCACTTGTAACACTTTGTTTATTAGTGATTGGTTGCTACCAGTAGATGGAGAGGAATTTCTTCTCTCCGAACCAAGTAAATATCTTGATGTCTCTTTGTGTAATTTCATTTATTGGTGTTGTGAGTACATTTGTTCCGCTTTTGACGCACATCATTGACAAAACTCCTTCAAACTACTACTTCATAAACATGATAATTAGGTTGGCATATGAAAGGCAACAAACTACTTTGAGAAGTTTTTAGTAAACAAAATGAAACCTTAACGAAGGTAAAATCCTTATAACATTATGATATAGTCAACAAAGTCCATTAAAAACTTACTCGGGGTCAGTCATACTAACGAAGAGTAGCTTCAATATATGTTGTCTAAGCCAACTTCTTGCGTGCTTAAATCCATATCGTGTCATTAGAACACAAATATATGTTAGCCAAGCACTCTTAAGCCAACTTCTTCCATTCTAATTCGTCATATGTGATGTACCATTGATCAATAGGAGCTACAATGCACTCATCTTCTGACCGAAATATAACATGCTTCTCAGATTCACTACATGAAATTGCTTCATCACCTTCAATTGTCTTAAATCGAAGACTTCACTTTTCCAGCAAATTCACATAAATATTTTATCTTCACCAAGCATGTCCTTCCCACTCGGACTTTATAACTGAAACAATCCAGCACCTCATGGTCTCGACATTCCATTGATTCCATTGCAACCTGGTCACTTGTGAGTATAAGTAATGACTTTAAATTCTTTTTAAGTCTTTCTTAGTCATTTTATTCTCAATATCCCTCTCATTTAGACGTGGTCTCGATTGAAAGGCCAAATATACACAAATTAAATTTTAATAAATTTTGAACTAAACTTGTAATTAATTATTTGAATCCATTCATATAGCGATAAAGTTGGCTTATTATGAACGAAAGAGAGAAGAGCAAGATTAGGTTAAACATAGATAGGTTTTATTTAATAGTGCCATTATTGATAATAGGTAAGGATAGTAAAGCACCATACATATCATTGTTTAATACATAATTAAGAATTAATCTTCCCTCATTTATGTTTAAGGAGAGGCTTAAAGGATATGAGGGTCCATGATTGCTTCCATGGTACATCCCACACGATAGCCTCGTAGAAATAAATCCCATTATCGCCCTCTTTTGTTGCCCTTATCACAAGGCGGTAGTTAATTCCAGATACAACTTGAGTCCAACCATCATCCACACGTGAGAAAATCAAGTGTTCCCCACTTTGGTTGTTGTGCTCCATCACTGCAAACCTTCCCCTCTCTTGCACTTGTGGGTCATTCATATCCTTAATGTGAGTCCACCCACCACATATCATATTTTCTCCGTTTGCGATCAGGCCATCGTTCTGGGACGCAGCTGCAACAGAACTCATCGTAACTTTTGATAGATGGTTTTGAAAAGATTTCTAATCGTGGTATGCTCCCGATCTTGTCAAACCTCGAAATTTATACTTGTGATATGAATTTGATAGCGTCGAATCTAATTCTTTGATTTAAAGATATCAACACAGAATCTTAATAGAATATCTTGTAGATAGGATAGCTATGAATCTAATTCCTGTAATTAAGACACATCATAGAATCTCTTGTGGACAAACCATACTATTTTCCTGAATGGGGTAGACACGAGGCGATGTGCCAGTAAGGACACTGGCTCCATGATGGTAGGTTGCTCTTGTTGTGCATAACCTTGCGTAGCTAGCTTAGTCTATATTAGTGATAGTAGGTGTCCAAAGTTGAGATGTTACCTCAAAGAAGTTTGTATTAGGTGGGAACAACATGGTGAGTGCTAGCTTACTCGTCATCCATGGGAGGTTAACTGGTGAACTCATTCCACAAGCCATGTAGTTGTCAAAGATTGGGGACCAACTCCTCAATAGGTACCGAACTCCACTGGCTACTCGCATGATCAACGCCCACCCACAAGATGGATCCTCTGTAATACTGGGTAACAACTAGCTACTCGCATAATCAACATCCAACTACGAATTCGCCATGTAGGATAATCTAACAAACCATCGAGTCACATGTCTCTAACCAACCTCACACCTAACTCAACAATACCGTACTAGAGTGGAAAGGGAAGTGGAAGCTCTAAAGACCCTGTACTAGTTGCTATCAACCTAGAACCCAAGCTTTGTCTTTCTAGGGTTGTTGTGGTGGTTTTCTAGGTCTCTAGAGGGCTTAGCGGTCTTGATATGGATTCACGTCTTTAGGTTTCTCAGTTCTGACTCCTCAAGTCTAGATCAGTGAAGAGCACTAGAGGCATTCCATCATCGAATAGCCCAAGCTCACCGCTAGCATATGTTGTTCTTTTTGGGCTTTTCCTTTCAGATTTCCCCTCAAAATTTTTAAAATGCATCTGCTAAAGAGAAGTTTTCACATCCTTAAAGGAAAAGTTTTCACATCCTTATAAAAAATGTTTTGTTCTCTTCCTTAACCGATGTGGAATCTCATAGTGTTTGTTTCCATGTAAAAGACTAGGGAAGTGAGATTCGTCTTTCATGGTCGTATGAGTTTTAATCATAAGATATAAAGGAATATTGGTCCCCAACTTATTGAATATTGGTCCCCAATTTATTGAATTAGATTCATAGCCATCCTATCTACTAGCCACGAAATACCACTCCTTTTGTTCATTGAGGAGGTCCACAAGATATTCTATTAAGATTCAGTGTTGATATCTTTAAATCAAAGAATTAGATTCGACGCTATCAAATTCATATCACAAGTATAAATTCCGAGCTTTGACAAGATCGAGAGCATACCACGATTAGAAATCTTTTCGAAACCATCTATCAAAAGTTACGATGAGTTCTGTTGCAGCTGCGTCCCAAAGCGATGGCCTGATCGCAAACGGAGAAAATATGATATGTGGTGGGTGGACTCACATTAAGGATATGAATGACCCACAAGTGCAAGAGAGGGGAAGGTTTGCAGTGATGGAGCACAACAACCAAAGTGGGGAACACTTGATTTTCTCACGTGTGGATGATGGTTGGACTCAAGTTGTATCTGGAATTAACTACCGCCTTGTGATAAGGGCAACAAAAGAGGGCGATAATGGGATTTATTTCTACGAGGCTATCGTGTGGGATGTACCATGGGAGCAATCCTGGACCCTCATATCCTTTAAGCCTCTCCTTAAACATAAATGAGGGAAGATTAATTCTTAATTATGTATTAAACAATGATATGTATGGTGCTTTACTATCCTTACCTATTATCAATAATGGCACTATTAAATAAAACCTATCTATGTTTAACCTAATCTCTCTTCTCTCTCACTTTTCTTTAGAACAAGCAATTTAATGAACTTTAAATTTTATATCTAATAAAATCTTTAGGGAATGATCATGAGTTTATAAGTACGGAATACATTTTATTGGTACGAAGTCTTTTGGGGAAGCCCATAACAAAGCCACGAGAGCTTATACTCAAAGTGGACAATATCATACGCCTCGATTGTTGGGAGTGAGGAGATAATTGTAAATTCAAATTGTTACTTCATTTTAAGATGAAAGAGCATGTAACAAAAATTATGTTATAAGCTTTCCTCGCGAGTTCAAAGCTTTACTAGGAGGAAGAAGAAATCGAAGTTTTAGGAGAGAACCACCTCTTATGGTCTAAATTCTAGAGTCTCAATACTCTCCCTATACAACTTATGGTAGAAGAACTTAACCTTTGTAGCGGTATTCGGTGTCTAATGATGAAGCACTACCTCATATAACTCTGTACCAAGGTGGAAAACATCATAGTGAGCGTTAGCCTACTTGTCATCCATGGAAAATTTAGCTGGCGGACCCGTCCTACAGGCTATGCAGTCACCTAAGGATTAGGGGTGCTACCCCCAAGTACAAGCTCGCTCGAACACGTCAGCCATGTGGTCAACATCCTCTCATAGGACGGATCCACCATATAGGTAACCTTCAGCCTACCTGGGTGATCAACGTCATACTATAGCACAGATCTACCATGCGGAGTAGTCGGTCTACCACTGAGTAATACGATCCTAACCAGCGTCATGCCTAGCTCGACATACCGTACTGAAGTAGAAAGGGAAGTGGAAGGTTTTCGAACACTATACAAACTCCTGTCAACTAAGAAACCTTTTTCCGTTGTCCTAAGATTATTCCACTAGGTGATAAGGCCTTTGGTTTCTATAATCACTCATTCATGGCTTCCACGGTGGAGTAGTCTAGGGTTAAAAGGGTCTCACCATCTAGTTTTTCCTCACGGTACCACTGAACACAACATTTGGAAGGTCCCCTATCTCAACCTAACCCAGTTACTACAAAAGTACACCCTAGACTTAAGTCAAACGCTACTGCTTATTGTTCACAAAATAAGTTCACACAATCAATCCATATGAGTTTATGTACATTTAACTACGTATGTAGTCATAAATTCAACAAGGTGATAACATCCATCAATCACTCGGAGCTCAGATATATAATACTCCATCGGTCAACATAGCATGATTAAATATAAGTAATAGTAGAGCATTCTAGTTAAGCATACAGAAATCCAAACATGAAATTCCATCAAGCAAGTTCATCACACATACGATTAACTTCTTAAGTACAAGGTATTTCGGATCTAGCCATCTAGGAATAATATTCCCTAGAATGAACTCAACAAGCGCACCCTCGAGGTATTACTTCCTAATTCCATGTGGTTACTTACAGGTTTGTCGAGTGTCTCCTCGAGCTCTATCTATAAACGTGGAGATGTCTAGAAATTACGAATTACCTCTGCAGATACTTAATTCACTGTAAAATAGAATTAGCATTGAAACTGAGACGAAACACTGATAATCGGGCATCAAACGATGAGAATGAGTATTTTTTACATGCACTCCACACGTAGGTTACACACGCGGGCAGCGTGGCAGCACATGAGCAGGGCGCTTTTTGATCTCTGACAAACGTAAACTTGCCCTTTGAATTTTGTGGATGCGACACGTCGGGTCTCTTCACGGGCACGTGGGTCGCAGTCACGAGTCGGTTTCGATTTGGATCGTCGATCACAATAGCTTGTGAGCGCGGCGTATCAATGTTCAGCGTCAGACACATTTCCAGACGCGTCTCCCCTCTCTCCGGTGGCCGCGTGTGTTTGTCTGATTGCCTGTATTCAATTATTTTCTACATTTTCGATGAGATTCATGTTTCCGACCCATTTACTACTTTGGATTTTTCTATCTTCAAGTTTGTAACTCTAATCGACTCGCTTTCTTAACGAAAGTTCAAAGACATCAAGTCCACCTTTGGTCCTTAATAAATGAGTTCAAAATTGATAAAAAAAAAAATTAGGTTGATGCTTCTCGGTTTTGATTTCCGACGCAATTTTTGTTTTCAACACGAAACTTACAGTAATCCTTCCCTAGATTAGCTTAATCGAGTATAAATAACTCAATAAACCAAAAATTCTCAAATCTAAGGTGAAATCTCGAAAGGAAATGACCGTCGACTTACGTCGCATTCGTGCCCATTTCTTGACGGAATCGAACCATCCAAAACCTCAGCTCCTCTTCTCTCCCCATTTTTCTTTTTCTTTTCTTGTCCTTGCAGGTCAATCCATACCCTCAAAGTTGGTGTGCGGGGTGCAAAATTACCTTTTTGCCCTAGTTGAATTTGACTTGAACGTTCCATTTAATTGAACATTTTTTTAATTTTTTCAAAACTCCTTAAAGTGTCCCAAGCATTTATTATTTTAAGGTGTCAAAAATCACGCTCTAAGACCTCTAATAAAATCTACGAATCCTTAAAAGTTAGAAGAAAATTTATTATTTTAAACCGCCCGTTTATACCTGTTGGGCTGACACTAGTACATATACTTGGATTTTAAAATATTTTTATTTTACCATCTCGTTTTGAGCTTAGTTTCCACTTGATCCTTACGTTTTAATATTTTACTCTCGAATGTTTTTAGTCCTATGTATTAATTTTCTATTAGTGAACTTGATGGTTTGTTTACCGTGAAAGAGCAAGAACCAAACACTAACCTTCCTCTTTTTCTTACTTCATGTTCCTTGACCTTTCTCTTTTTTTTAATTCTTTAGATTACTCTCGATAAACAATGATTTGATTACGAGAATATTCTTTATTTCATTGCTGAGCTCTGGAACCGTACTCAATTAGTTCAATAATTGTCCTCGTTCAAAACAAGAGTTTAAATTTTGAACTCTTATTCGAATAATAGACGACAATTAAAAAGCTTTATCGAGAGCATTCCGTCAAATCTTTTATACCTCTCACACGCTTTTCTCAACTCTCAAACGAGAGAATATTGAAGGAAAAAAAACGTAAGTAAACTAGAGTTAACATGTTCAAACTTCGAGTGTTTCTTACTTAAATATTTCGAAATCGAAGGTATAGACTCCTTTTTATTATTTGGAATTCATTATTTTTCTATTCCTTTCAAATATTGAAATCTAGCACATTGATTCATGAATATCTAATTGTTAGTACTAAATTATTTTTTAGGTAATTTATACTCACGACTAAGACAACACGTTTAAAAAAATATTAGAGACTAAAATTGTGTTTTCTCTCAAGGTTTTTAAAATGCGTTTGTTAGGGAGAGATTTCCACACCCTTGTAAAGAATATGTTCCCCTCTTCAATTGATGTAAGAGATATCACAATCCTACCCCCCTCGAGACCCAGTGTCCCCGTTGATACATTGTCCGGTGTCCACACCCTTTCAATGCTCAGCGTCCTTAAGGGTTCAGCATCCTCATTGGCACAATGTCTGGTGTCCATGCCCTTTCGAACCTCAACATCTTCACTGACACACCGATCGTGTGTCTAACTCTATTACTATTTGTAATAGCCCAAGTCAACCACTAGCAGATATTGTCCTTTTCGGACTTTTCCTTTTTTACTTTCCCTCAATGTTTTTAAAACACGTCGGCTAGGAAAAGGTTTTCACACTTTTATCAAAAATGTTTTGTTCCTCTCAACTGAGATGAGATCTCAAAAAAACGACATCATCCTTTCTACGGAGGTAAATCTTTGTCGGCTAGACAACACCAGAGAATTTTATCCCAAAGACATTGGTCAATTTAGACAAAGTAGATGTAATGGTCCCAAATAATTGAATCAAATTAGAAGCTGTCAATTCAAAGAATTCCATAATTGATATCTATAAAGTCTATAAATTAGATTCCATGATATCAACTTCCAGGTGAAACTCCAGCTATATATATCAAACTCTTAACTCGATCGAGAGCAAACCATCATTACAAAGTCTTTTCAAATTATCAATCAAACGTTACGATGAGTTCACACGTGGAGGCTGCTCCTGGACAAAATGAAGCCATGTTCCAAGACAAGAAGGGTATTGAAGTTGGTCAATGGAAACCAATTGAGGATATCAAGGACCCATATGTGCAGGAGATGGGAAGGTTTGCAGTGATGGAGCACGATGATATGCGAACAGGGGAAAATCTGAAGTTCATTTGTGTGCAAAGTGGCGAGAAACAAGTGGTGGAAGGAATGAATTATCGCCTTCTTATTAAAGCAAGTAACCACTTGGGTATCTCTTCGCTTTATATGGCTGTTGTATATGATAAGCCATGGGAGAAGACATGGAAGCTCATAGAGTTTGTACCTTTACTCATGAACTGATCCACTAATTGGTTCTATGAATCATATCTATGAACAAATGGGGAACTAAAATAAAGGCTATCTATGCCTAATATTTGGGTTATGTTTCCTTTTATGATATATAAATGAGATAATAAAATAAAAGTGGTATCTATGTATACTATTGTCTCTAGATTTGGTGTGCTTTTTTCTTTCCTTTCACTTTGACTTATGATTCACCACACAATTTTGATTTACTCAAACTACTCCATTGAGATTCAATTATACAAAGGAAGGAAATGATATATTAGCTATAATTTTGACAAATATAGGGACTATTTTACATGAGATTCAACATTGGTTGGGGTGGAGAACGAATCATCCTTGATAAGTGTGTAAACCTCTCCCTAGCACAAGCATTTTAAATTTTTGAGGAGAAACTTGGAAGGGAAAGCCTAGAGAGGATAATATCTGCTAATGATGGGCTTACGCTATTAAAAAAATAGTATTAGAGCCAAACATTGGACGATGTGCTAGCGAGGAGACTGAGTCCACATCGATTGGAGAAGGGAACGAATGCGAGCGAGAACGATGGGTCACGAAGGGTGTGGATTGTGAGATCTCATATCAATTGAGAAAGAGAACGAAACATTCCTGGATGTGGACACCTTATAAGGATGTGGAAACCTTATTAGAGTGTGGAAACCTCTCCCTCATGGTTGACCGCAATACATAATGGACCGAAAGAAATACTATGTGAGCTTATAAACTTGACTTAGTAGAATAAGTCACTAACTTATTGAGTAACTACAGGAGAATTATTAGTAGACTTAGTGGAATTGTGGACTAAGTTTTATGTTTTAAGTAGGAAGATAGGTAGTAATTTTTAGCTTGATGAGAAAGTTTAGGAAATAAAATAGTGCTTTCTCCACTCTAGTGTTCCTTTGTTCCAAACCGTTCTCTCCTCTCACATTTTTCCGTCTCTTGTACTTGTTTCGACATAATTTCGATCGTGGGTCAAATCCAACATTTGGTATCAGAGCTTTCATGATGTCGAAACAAATGTCGTCACCATCCAAAGTCATTAAAGGAGAAGTGACAATGATGAAGAGCGGAAAGGAGGGAAGTGTAACGCTCCAGTACCCGTTACCCACGAAGAGTAACTACGCAGTATGGTCGATCAAGATGTGTGTCAACTGACAGGCACAAGGCATGTGGGACGCCATCGAGCATGGTGATGTTAAGGAGCGTAAGGACAGGATGGCTCTTGCCGCCATCTACCAAACATTCTCAGAGGACGTTCTTCACAAGTTGGCAGAGAAGGACTTAGAAAAGGTAGCATGGTAGACGCAGAAAACAATACATGTGGGTGTGGAACGTGGCAAGGAAGCAAAGTGTTGAGATATGATTCAAATATTCAAACTACCAAGTTTTTGGAGATTTTAGGAGATTGGTAGTAGATTTGAATTTTTCTAGATTTCGATGATTTACTATTTCTGGTCCAGTATATAAGCTATAAATACGGGAATTGTGTAACCCTCTGAGCATTAAGTTAGTAGACAATAATAAAGCACTTCAACATTCATCTATTCTATATATTCTTATCTCTTTCACTATCCTTTTTTCTAACAATTTTGGTATTAGAGCCAAGTTCGTTCGACACGAGGGCGAGTGATTATTTTCTTTCACAAAACAAAAATGGCAGTAGCTGACTTTTCTTCCTCTGCACCGTTGTTACCGATCTTTAATGGTGAGAAATATGAGTGGTGGAGCATCAAGATGAAGACCTTGCTCAGATCGCAGGAGCTATAGGACTTGGTGGAGGACAGGTTTGTTGATGTATTAGAACCGACAATAGAAGAAAAGGAGAGACTAAGAGACACCAAGAAAAACGATGTCAAGGCTTTATTCATTATTCAGCAAGCAGTTCATGAGACTATCTTCTCACGAATTGCAGCATCAACCACATCAAAGCAGGCATGGTCAATTCTACAGAAGGAGTTTCTAGGAGATTCAAAGGTCATGACAGTGAAATTGCAATCTCTAAGACGTGATTTTGAAACTCTACTCATGACGAATGACAAATCAATTGCTGATTTTTTGTCAAGAGCAATGACAATAGTCAGTCAGATGCGTACCTATGGAGAGAAAATATCAAACGAAACAATTGTTGCAAAGGTGTTGAGAAGCTTGACTCCAAAGTTTGACCATGTGGTGGCTGCCATAGAAGAAGCTAAGGATCTATCCATACTCTTTGTTGATGAATTGATGGGCTCGCTTCAAGCCCATGAGGCAAGAATCAATAGAGCATCAGAAAGGAACAAAGAAAAGGCACTACAGGCGAAGGAGACAACCAACAACGAAAGAAAAAATATTCATTTACCAGGTAGAAGTCATGGAAGAGGAGGATTTCGCAGCTTCCATGGTGGTCGTGATAACAGGGGTAGATGGAGAAGTGATGGACAGAGACAATTCAATGAACAAAGGAATGTCATACAATGTTACCATTGCAGAAGGTATGGGCACACAAAATCTGATTGTTGGTATAAAAATCAACGAATGAATTTTGCAACAGAGAATGAAGAAGAAGAAAAGTTGCTTATGGCGTGTATGGATAGTAATCCAAAAAAGGGTGACTTATGGTTTGTTGATAGCGGATGCTCGAACCATATGACAGGCACCAAATTTTTATTCAAAGAACTTGATGAGACGCAAAAAATTAAGGTGCAACTTGGAAACACAAAAGAGATGCAAGTTGAGGGAAAAGGTACAGAAAGTCGAAACCAGTCATGGTAAGATAAAACAATTAGATAATGTTCAATTTGTACCTGATTTAGGGTATAATTTATTGAGTGTTGACAATTGATGACCATAGAACATTCAGTTCTATTTGATGACAACACATGTGTCATTACACATAAGAAATCATGCCATAAAGTTCGAATTGTCATGACTTCAAATAAGATGTTTCCCCTTGATATTTCTAACATGAAGGATTTTGCTCTTGCTACTAGCACGAAAGATGACTCAACATTATGGCGGAATAAAGGTATGGTATTCGAATTACCAAGAATTGACTCAACTAATTTATGTGAATGATGCATTTATGGCAAGCAGACTATGAAGTCCTTTCCTATTGGAAAAGCTAGAAGAGCTTCACATTGTCTAGAATTAATTCATGCTGATTTATGTGAGCCAATGCAAACGAAGTCCTTGGGTGGGAGTATATATTTTTTACTATTCATTGATGATTATAGTCGCATGAGCTGGGTTTACTTCCTACAACATAAGTCAGAAACTTTTCAGAAGTTCCAGATTTTTAAAGCTATGGTAGAGAACCAAAGTGGCTGTCATATTAAAGTTCTTCGAACAGACAGAGGTGGCGAGTTCAATCTATTTTGTGAAGAAGAGGGTATCCAAAAGGAATTAACAGCTTCCTACACTCTAGAACAAAATGGAATCGCTGAACGAAAAAATCGAACTATTGTGGAGATGGAAAGAAGTATGTTACAAGCAAGGAGACTTCCAAACCAATTTTGGGCAGAAGTCATAGCAACATCTGTTTATCTATTAAACATCTCACCAACAAAGGCGGTTATGAATCGAACTCCTTATGAAGCATGGCATGGAAGGAAACCATCTGTAAGTCATTTACAAATCTTTGGTTGTGTTGCTTATGCTTTGAAACATCCTCAAATTCGTCAAAAGCTTGATGAAAAAACTGAAAAATGCATTTTCATTGGCTATTGTACTCAATCAAAGACATATAAATTATACAGCCCCATCAGTGAAAAGATTTTAGTTAGAAGGGATGTAATATTTAATGAAAACGTCAGTTGGGATTGGAGTAAAGAACAAGAGCAGCAAAAGATTATTTTCCAAATGAAGAGACAAGGGTCAACTCCAATGCATCTCCTAGTGCCTCACTGCAACGCAAAGTGTGTCAAATTCATCATCTTCAGCATCACTGAACAACAATTCTTCTCTTGAAGAACTTTCAGATGAGACACCTCCAAGGAGTATAAATCTTTAGCTGACATATATGCATCATGTCAATTTGCTCTTACTGCTTCAGACCTTATGAATTATGAAGAAGCAACTGAAAAAGAAGACGGGAAGAAAGTCATGGCAGTAGAGATGCAGTCTGTTAAGAAAGATGGAACATGGGATATGGTTGACTTACCAAACAAAAAGTTTTATGAAGATTTACAAGAAGAGGTTTATATAACGCCGCCAGAGGGATTCATAAAGGAAGACAAAAAAACAAAGATATACAAGCTGAGACAGACATTGTACGGGTTAAAGCAGACATATTTACGAAGGCATTGTCAAAAGAAAAGCTCTGTACTTAACATCTGCAACTTTGAATCAAGGGGGAGTGTTGAGATATGATTCAAAGTATTCAAAAAGATATGATTTAGAGTAGTTGAGATATGATTCAAATATTCAAACTACCAAGATTTTAGGAGATTGTTAGTAGATTTGAATTTTTCTAGATTTCGATGATTTACTATTTCTGGTCCAATAAGCTATAAATACGGGAATTGTGTAACCCTCTAAGCATTAAGTCAATAAACAATAATAAAACACTGCCGCATTCATCTATTCTATCTATTTTTATCTCTTTCACTATCCTTTTTTCCAACACAAATGTGCATACCTTGAAGAGTGATTTTGTGGCTATCTGCATGAAGGATAGTGAGTCAATAGATGACTTTGCCATGAAGTTGACGACGAACGTCAGCGACATCTGTTCATTAGGCGACATGGTGGAGGAGATCTCCGTCATCAGAAAGATCCTTCGAGCAGTTCCCCCAAGATTCATGCAAATTGTTACCTCCATCGAGCAGTTCGGCGACCTCAAGAACATGTCAGTTGAGGAGGTCATTGGTCGTCTTAAGATCCATGAGGAGAGACTTCATGGCTATGAAAACAAAGAGAAGGAAAAACACCTCTTACTCACACATGAGGAGTGGCTCGCACGGATGAAAAAGAATGATGCGGCTGACTCTTTCTTTTCAAGTACGAGGGGACATGACAGCCATAACAAGGAAAATAGAGGTCGTGGACGTGGTCGCGGACATGGTCGTGCACGTGGTGGCAAAGGAAGTCGTGGCAATACCTCACAAACCCATGACAATGTCAGCCCCTAGAAGAACAAGGGTATGATCAAGTGTTACTCTTGTGGAAAATATGGGCACTATGTGGTAGAGTACCGCAATAAGAAGCGAGATGAGGAGGCAAACCTCATACTCACACAAGATCAAGAACCCGCACTAATGTTGCCTGAGAAGATGCCCAACCTGTTGATGCTCAATGAAGAAAAAGTTATGGCAAACCTTCTAACAAAAGGAGAAGACCGAGTGGAGACCAACATGTGGTACCTTGACAATGGAGCAAGCAACCACATGACTAGAGATCGAACAAAGTTCAAGAAGCTTGATGAGAAGCTCATTGAAAATGTGAAGTTTGGCGAAGGATCAATTATCGATCCAAGGAAAAGGATCCATCTTGTTCCAGTGCAAGAATGACGACCAACGTTTACTAACCAAGGTATACTATATCTCCAACTTGAAGTGTAACATTATTAGTCTTGGTTAGATGACGGAAGAAGGAAGTAGAGTGGAGTTAGCTGGCTCGTTTCTCAAGATGTTCGACATAAATAGAACCTTGTTGATGAAGGTAAAACGGTCGCATAATTGCCTGTACAAGATACTATTGGAGACCAGCCAGCCCTCCTCCCTATAGACGGCACGTGCAGACCCCGCTTGGTGATAACTCTCCAAAAGTAGAGTTATATCAAGTCTTTTTACAATTAGTTTTGCACTCATACTCACCATTTTCTCATTAATTGCTCCATTTATTCTAATTAGTATACATGAAATAATCAATTGTGGTTTAATATGAATTGAAAATCAATTTGTATAAATCGAGCTTAATTGTACACTTAATTGAGCTATTTGGTAAAATTCCAAAACATTTATGCTAAACCATGATGTTGTAGCAAATCTGGAAACAACACTGCTTGCAAATCTGGAAATAAATTGTTAACCCTGATGCTGAAGCAATCTGGAAAGCAAACTTTTCGGAGATGACCTGAAAATTGTAATCCACATCAGCAGTCCACGTAGGATTTTATCATTTCTCATCCATAAGTGAGAAGAAACAAACATTGTAAAAGAAAAAGATACCTAAAAAACGAGGAGAGTCACATTTTGAGGGAGAAAAATCAGATTAGACAGCAGAGCCTCTACTGCTGTGAACAGCTGTGAAACCAGAGAAAGGACAATCAATGAGGTCCACCGAAGATTCGATGATATCATGTC
The DNA here is from genome assembly GCF_002738345.1 of Cucurbita maxima. Lineage (NCBI taxonomy): Eukaryota > Viridiplantae > Streptophyta > Magnoliopsida > Cucurbitales > Cucurbitaceae > Cucurbita > Cucurbita maxima. The sequence goes on from NW_019272019.1 coordinate 1,610,960, forward strand.
TACAAATTTATAAAAATAGTAGAATTGATTCTCTTCATGAATGAGGTCCACAAGATATTAGATGATATCAAGATTCAAAGCTATCAACAACTATCTTGGTTCAAATCACAAGTATAAATATTGAGCTCCTACATGATCCAAATCATTTTAAACCCATCTATCAAAAGGTACAATGAGTTCTATAGAAGCAGCTTCCATACAAAACAATGCAAGGCTCCAAGACTCGGATGATATCCATTATGGTGGTTGGGTGCCGATTAAGGATATCAATGACCCATACGTGCAAGAGCTTGGTAGGTTTGCGGTGATGGAGCATGACATGCAAAGCAAGGAAGATGTGACTTTCACGAAGGTGGTAAGCGGGGCGACTCAAGTTGTGGCTGGAAAAGCTTATCGGCTGGTGATAATGGGAGTAAGTAATGGCGAGAAAATGTTTTCGTATTACGAGGCTGTGGTGTTGGATATACCATGGGAGCACTCATGGAAACTCCTGTCTTTTAAGCCTCACCCTATGGTTTAATGAGGGGAAGATGAAGATGACCTCTTAATGATCTATTTTACTATGATATGTATGGTGCTTTTCTATCTCTACCTATATAAATAAAGCTTACCTATCAGTATATATGAGTATATATTTAAATGACGCGTTTTAAAAACTTGGAGGGAAAATCTAGAAGGAAACATTAAAAGAAAACAATATTTGTTAGGGGTGGGCTTAGGCTGTAACAAATGATATTAGAGCTAAACACCAAGCAATGTGCTAGCAAGGACGCTGGGCCTTGAAGGAGGGTGGATTATAAGATCTTGCATCGGTTGGGGAGAGAACTAGACTTTTCTTAAGTTTCACCCTAATTAAGTCAAGAACCAAAAGTTAAGAATCTAAACCAGATAATTTCCTTCGGAATTAAGGGACTTTAAAATAACCCACTAAATGGGCTCCGTTACTCATGAAATTTTAATATAAAGCCATGAAATTTTAATATAAAGTTTAATATTACATGATAAAACTATGCATAAATTTTTTTGGTTATTGGATTATGTTAAGGGACTAAACGAAGAATAGGTGTAAAATGACCAAAATGCCCCTATAATTATGCACCATTGGTTTGTAACCCAAGTGACCTCTAAACAACATGAAATTTTATAAGGAATCTCATTTCATGGTTTAAAGGAACTATGTAAAGTTACAAGGCCATTGGAATAAGTTAAGGACTTAAACGAAGATTTTGAGTGGTAAATGACTAAAATACCCTTATAAGAATTTTGCGATGTATGAAGATTCAAAAGAACTCCAAGTGATAAGAAACTTTATATAAGACTCATTTATGACCTTAAAGGTAATTTTGTTAGATCCCACTAATGGATCATAACATGTTTGAGGTATCAACCTAGAGAAAAATGACGAAACTACCCCTAAGAATCCTTTATAAAAAATTAAGGATTATTATGAATATCGAGTCACAAAACGCTTATTTGAAACTGATTATTAGCTACATGTAAGAATATGCATATGCAATATCACTCCTAAAGGAAAGTTTTGTCAAGTCCCTTCTTCGTGTTACAAAGAAATTGGAAGAAATAACTCTCCTATTGGAAATGGTTATGCACTAACGGTAGGAGGGAAATATTTGAACGAAGCTTGGAGGTTGTATGGGAAAAATGGTCCATGGTTGAACATTTGAGCAAGATGTGGAGCATTTGTCTTGAAGGACAAAGTAGGACAAGCTAATAGACACATGAGCTATCGAGCAAGGACTTCACATGTCTCAACATTTTTCAAAGAGTGAATTAGCTCTAATTGTTAAGAGGAAAAGGTTGGCACACACAACGATATTTTGAACATGAGGAACTGATCAAGATAGTAATGGAAAAATACGAATTCTTGTAGAAACAAAGGTTCTCTCAATATCTAAACCAAGAAGGGTAAGGATTAAAGGTTTTCTCTAAGTCTGACAACGATGTGTGAATTAGAGCGATGTTGTGGACTCAGTAATGCCCTAAAGTTTATGCAATTGCCATGAATTGAATATTCAAAGAGGGTTCTAGACATGTTTGATGGTCGTGCACCTTATGAGTTAAGTCTTGGTTAGACAAAGTTATTTTCTTAAGCAGCGAATATAGAAGATGGTATACTAAACCAATTTAAAGGAGGAATGGTCTGTAGTTGGTCTATGTTAGATGAAAGTGTCCCACCTTAGTTAATTTAGGGAATGGTCATGGGTTTATAATCTAAGAATACACTCTCCATTGGTACGAGGCCTTTTGGGAAAGCCCAAATCAAAGTCATGAGAGCTTATGCTCAAAATGGACAATATCATACTATTGTAGAGAGTCGTGTTCGTCTAACAGTTTAGACTTGTTCAGAGACATACAGTTGTAAGCTCCCTCACTTGGATGATGTATAAGGTTTTATTCGAATGTTTTGAGTTTGACCCGTAGAGTGAAAAAAGCTTTCTAGAGTTAAAGAATTGGTTGGTCTTAGCCTTAGTATAAGGATGTACTTGATGACATATGAAGGTTAGTATAATGATTTCATGGAGAGATAACTAGCTGGAGTACTAAGGTAATATTAAAGAGTTAGCATCCTACCTCGTACTTACTAAAGAAATGTAACGACCCTAAATTTTCTTATTTAATTTAAGGTCGCTACTATTTGACATTTAATGCAGAAATAATTTAATAAACTCTGATCATAAATGCAACATTAATTCATACCTTATTTATTATCTTGAGAATAAACAAATACAAAGAAACGAAGGAAAAACATTCCTAAATTAAATATTCTATACTAACCTTTGACCTATTAATATAAATACGACTAATTTTATACTAATTTGTACTATTAAATTCAAAATATGAATTTATTCTAAGCATGTGTCACGATCTCGAGATTGTGATGCCTTCGTCAATCTTACAGACGTGCCTTTGCCTTTATCTGAAAATTATTCCAGTCTCATACTATGATTTAAATTATTTAATTAATTTAATTTAATAAAAATAAACTAATTAATAATAATTAATTATTTAAAATTAACTCATGTAATAAAAGTATGAATGGTAATTGTTTATTTATTTATATAAAATTCGTGAAAGCAAGATTCAAAAAGTAGAATTAGGCTAGCATTAATGGACTTTAGTAACATCGGTTTAGGTAGTAAATGGCTCTACTATGGCTTGGTTGGATACGATGATGTGTGTTAGATGAACACGACTCTCCACAATGGTATGATATTGTCTACTTTGACCATAAATTCTCATGGTTTTGCTTTGGGCTTCCCAAAATGCTTCATACCAATGGAGTTAGTATTCCTCACTTATAAACTCATGATCATTCCCTAAATTAGCCGGACTTTCATCATCCAACAATGTGTACCAGGTAGATCTAGCACATGTCATATGTATGAATGATATGTTATGTCATGATATGCTATAATGCATAAACATTCATAAATCATGTCATGAAAGCTATGCTATGTATTAAAAAGTGTACTGAAATTATGTATGCAGAATTCATAGACTTGTTATGTTATGAGGGGAGATTTGTCTTGCATCATAAATTATGTCATGATCATAAGCTACGAGGACCTCATGCATAATTGTGGGTCATGTGCATCGAAATACTTTCTCATTCTGATGAATATGAACGCGTATACTACGACTTACGTTGTACGACATTTATGTTTGTCATGATATTATGCGGGTTCTTTCCCTTCCTAGTGTTTGGTACAACTCGTTAGTGAGTGCTAGCCTAACGAGCCAAGTCTAGGGGCTGTGCAAGCCCGCCTATAGGGTCCATGCTCGTATGTAAGCCATGTATAGAGAAATACTACACATCCAACTTTGTCTCAATTGAAAAGCTGAGACATGCTATGATGTTTTAAAAGAATAGATCAAACTATGTTGCATGTGTTTGCATTTTTTGACATTAATAGTGGAGTTACTTATTTAAAATACTCAAGTCGTGTACTACTCTTACATTTGAGGTAAAGGTAAGACACCCATGTAAGGATGACAACAGCATCATGATGAAGGACGTAGAATGACTGTTAGGGTAATTGCATTTTGTCTATTTTGTAGTCCTTAGGATATTTAAATTTTAAGCGGTTTATTTTTCATTTTTTTGTCTTAAAAGATTTATTACGAACATTTAAGTCCATGACATCATTCATAAAATATTTTAAATGAACAATTCTGCACATAACAATCTTATCATGCATGTAGTGACAACCTTATTTTTAATAGAAAAATCGAGACATTACAGAGTACGTCAAGGTGGCCATCAATTTTTCAACTTTTGTCTTCAGTTAAATGAATTTGAATTTGTGCTCGATTTGAAACTTTCAACACTACCGTGGTCTTTCGTAGTCGTTTGTTGTAGGTGACCATGGGGTAGTATCGCCACTCCCCACAACTTTTAGTTGATTATTGTCCACGGAAAGCATGTCATCACAAGCTAGGTTTTTTTTGGGAGTAGAACATTGCCCAAGGAAGAAGTGAGTCGATCTTGTTCAAGTTAGGTTAAGTTATCTTTTTGATCTGATTCAAACGATTCGAGTGGTTTTTCACTAGTTTTCCATTCGGTATGAGATTTGGCCTAAGTCAACCAAGTAATGACTTCACTGCTATCTTAGTTAGATGAATTGTTTGAAGTATGAACGGTGTGTGCCTTGTGGCACTTGTACGTATCGTATCTTGTGATTGATATGTTTGCTTATTATGTTATGATACATTGTTATTATGAGATATGCCATATTACGGAACATCATATTGACACGTTCTGTCATTGATGAATGTGATATGTTATGGAAGTATGGTACCGCATTGTACACTACCTTATGTAGTGACATGAAAAGATCATACTATGAACGAAGGTACATATTGCACCATAGATACATGCTATGATTTTAAATGATGGAGACCTCAAACATATTGTATGTTCACATGCATTAAAATACTTTTTTACTATGATTAGTACGAAACGTACACTACGACGATACAATACAATATTATGTACACTATGATACTATGTGTTATCCCTTCCCTCTGCAGTATACTGACAATATGGTGTACATTAAGGTCAAGTCTAGGGAGTACTTATACGAGCTTGCCTGAGGTCCACATGCGTGTGTAGAGAATACTACACATCCAATTCTACCTGGACTAGAAGCTGAAACCAAGTACATGAAATGACGCAATTGCAATTTCTGGGTGTTTCTTAAAATACTCAAATCACGTGCTATTTTTACATTTCAAGTAAAGACGAGACACCTCTACACGAATGATGACGTTGTAGTGATGGCAATAGGACTAAAGCTAGAGTTGTAGTATTCATGTTATTTATAGTCCTTCCGATAGATCACGATATTCTTTTAATTTTCTTTATATTATCTGAGATTCATGTGATTTTTTTCCATTGCAAATGTTTTAATGATTTTGTTGTGAACGTATAAGTTCATGGCACTGTTTTGAAATGTTTTAAAAGTCGTACCGCATTTTTCATAGAATGCATGTGAGTGAAGAGAAAACTGCTAAAAGTAAATAATATGACCTGTTGCCGAAAATGTCGAGAAAAAATTAGCTTATCAAATTTTAGTTAAAAGACTGATTTTAAAATTAATCATATTCAAAAGTACAAAAATTAAATGTTATATTTTTCCAAACATAATAAAACCAAATTATTACAATAAATAATAAATATGATATTAAATTAAACAAGTTGTCACTGAAAAGAGAATTAAATTAATTTATTTATACTATATTTTACATTTTTTCAAGAAGATATTTTAAATTATTTATACAGTATATGATTTTGGCATGTGTTTTTATTTCTTAAATATAATAATATAATTGAATTCAACTGTAAATTTATGTGTGTGTATATATATATACAAGCAATAATACTAACAATCTCGCAGCCTTATATTCATCTCCGGCGACTGAGCTCGAACAACGACGAACATGGCCACCACCGGAGACACACGGCGGAATGAGTTCTCCATCTCCACGCTGCTGCTTCTCTCACTCTCCATCGTCGTCGTCTTCCTCCTCCCTGTTTCCTCCGCCGGCGAAACTTCCTCCTTCTTTAACCACCGCAAGATGTCCGCCGTTGGAACTCCTTCCATCTCCACCTACGCCGTCATCTTCGACGCTGGAAGCTCCGGCAGCCGCGTCCATGTCTTCCACTTCGATCGGAACCTGGATCTCCTCTTCATTGGTTCAGACATTGAGGTTTTCTCACAGGTACTTGAACTTCAGAGCCCTCTCAAATTTAATCTATAACTACTTAGTTTAATCGATTTCCATCTCTTCAGATAAAGCCAGGGCTGAGTTCGTACGCTGATGATCCTCAGAAAGCCGCGGATTCTTTAATTCCTTTACTGGAGAAAGCAGAAATTGCTGTTCCTGAGAAACTGCAATCCGTGACGCCGATTCGCCTCGGAGTTCGTAAATCATCTGTTCTTCAGTTCCTCTCCTAAAAAATTCTCGAAAATGTTCCGCTAATAGCTGTTCTTGATTTTCGATCTTTGATTTTAGGCGACGGCAGGGCTTCGGTTCTTGGAAGGCGACAGATCTGAGAGGATTTTGGAAGCGGTAATCGACGATTTGATTGCTAACGAAAAACGATCCGAGATCATTTCTGTGAGTTGATTTTGATGTTGCTACACAGGTTAGGAATCTTCTGAAAACGAAGAGCGGATTCATGTACGGAGCGGATTCGGTTTCGATTTTGGACGGAAATCAAGAAGGTGCTTATCAATGGGTATGTGTTCGTCCTTGTTTTGCAGTCATTATCAATTGATTTTGTTGTGCGCTGTTGATTAATTAATGGCCTTCCGTTGTCGCCTCACGCATTTTTCATTTAGAAGAAAATTTAAAAAGCATGAAAACTTTAAATTTTTGTAATATTATTTTAAATTGGTAACAAATTAGTTCATCCAAAAATATATTATTCAAAATAAATAAAAAATTATTTGTTCTTTTTTTGAATCTCACACTTCATCCAATGGGATCCGATGTAATGTTTAGTTCTCCTCTTTAACCGAAGTAGGATCTACAATCCGCCTCTAAGAGAGAATGTTTTGTTCTCCTCTACTGCTGATATGAGATTTCACAATTCACCCTTTTAGGGGCTTAGCGTTCTCGCTGGCATACCATTCGGTGTCGGACTCTAATACTATTTGTAATCGTCCAAGCTCACGGTAACAAATATTGTCTGTTTTGACCTATTATATATCGTTGTCAGCATCACAATTTTGAAAGATGTTTGTTAGAGAAAGATTTCTACGCCCTACATTACTCTACAAATAATATTAAATAATAACTCAAGCTCATCGCTAGCCGATATTGCTCGCTTTAATCCGTTACGTATCGTAGTAAGTCTCACGGTTGTAAAATGCATCTACTAATGAGAGGTTTTGCTTCGTTTCCCTCTCCAACCAATTTGGGATCTCACAGTCCACCTCCTTTGGGGGTCTAGCGTCATTGCTGGCACACTGCTAGTTGATTGACTCTGATACCATTTGTAAGAGCTCAAACCTACCATTAGCGCCATTTTGGCTCGTTATGTACTCTAATACCATTTCTAATAGCCCAAACCGCTTCATGGTTTTGAAACGAGTCTATTAGAGAGAGGTTTTCATACCATTATCAAAAATGTTTCGTTTTTTCTCTTCAATCGAAAAGGCTTTTTTTTTTTTTTTTTTTTTTTTTTCTTTCAGTTGACAATAAACTATTTGCTGGAGAATTTGGGGAAGAGATACTCTAATACAATGGGAGTAATTGACCTTGGAGGTGGCTCTGTTCAAATGGCATATGCAATCTCTGATGAAGATGCAGCCAAGGCGCCCATTTCTTCTGATGGCTACTCCAAATTTGTTCAGAAATTTTACCTCAAGGGCGCTAATTATAACCTCTACGTGCACAGGTTCGTGATCTAGTTGGCTTGGTTAAAAAAATTGATTGGATTTCGATACGAGCTAATTAAGGAGAATATAGTAGGTATATAAGTAAGAGATACTATCCCTTTAGAACTCAGGTTGAAATGGACCTAAGCCCACTACAAGTAGATACTGTCGGCTTTAGCTCATTATGTATCATCGTCAGGCTCACGATTTTAAAACGCGTCTATTAGGGAGAGGTTTGCACACCCTTAGGCTTCGTTACTCTCTCCAACCAATGTAGGATCTCATAATCTACCATCGTTTAGGGGCCCAACATCTTCAGTGACACATCTTCTAGTGTTTGTCTCTAACACCATTTGTCACAAACCAAGCATACCACTAGAAGATATTGTTTCTTTTGGTTCATTACAGTCGTTAGTCTCATAGTTTTAAAATGTTTCTCTTAGGGATAAGTTTTCACACCCTTAAGTTTTGTTCCCTCCTCCTATCGATGAAGAACCTCACAATTATACCATTGTAGGGTCTGATATATATAACAAAATTAAAAAATTTATGAATTTATTAGAAATCTTTTAATTTTAAATAATTTAGGGAAAGTTATTGATAATTGGTTAAATAGTTTTTATTAAAATTGGAGTGAAATTTTTGTTTTTGCGTTGTGAACCAGTTATTTGCGTTACGGTTTACAAGCTGCCCGAGTTGAGATCTTGAAGGTGACCGAAGAGCTTGGCAACCCCTGCATTTTAGCTGGCTATCAAGGTATTCATAATAATATATATATATATATATATATATATATATATATATATATATATTTTAAGTTTAAGGTTTAGGGTTAATTTAACATAAAAAATTCAATTCAAGAAAAATCCTATTTATAAAATTTAATTTATATAAGTAAATGACAAATATTTTTTAGAATATTAATTTAAGATTTATGAAAATACAATAACTAAAATGGGATATTCGGAAGTATTATGACTAAATAGATCCATACCTAACTAAATAAAGACGTTAGAGTTAATGTACTGTTTTGACTATGATTAAGAGTCGAATATTTTTTAGATTTAACTCGGTTGTTTAGGTTGTAAATTTTTTCATCACAAACAACTTGTATTAAATAATAAACTCAATTCAACTCCTATTTGATTTCGATAGTTCGAATGGTTTATTTAAATTTTTAAAATAAAATGTTAATTTGTAAAATATTTCTTTTAATATTTTATTAAAGTTTACCACTTAATTTAAATATATATTTTGAAATTTTATATTCCAAATAGTTTCCTTTTATTTTCAATTGTGGTTGGAGATAAATAATAAAAAAATAACTATAAAAGTAAATAAAATATATTATATATAATTGTATAGCAAGTCATTAACCTCGTTAATTTCAACCTAATCTAATTTTAGGAACGGTTAGGTTACATTTATAGCTTAGTCAACTGTTATACATAGTAAATTTATATATAAATGATAGTGAATTGTAAGATAGGATAGTAAAAAGCTATATCACATATGGTAAATAGTTATATCTGGTAAAACTATATATATACCGTTTAGCTTAGTCAACTGTTATACATAGTAAACCTATGTATAAATGACAGTAAATTGTAAGCTATGATAGTAAAAAGCTATATCACATGTGGTAAATAGTTATATCGGTTAAAGCTATATATACCCAACAAGTAAGTTGAATCGTGAATACAGATCCTTTAGCTAATATTCTTTTTGCATTTTCTATTTCCTGTGTTGTTTGTGTTCATCTAGATCAGTGTATGTATTGTTATAGGATCCTTATACGAATATGTTTTAACATCCTTCATTATAGCAGTATTGTGTGGGTTGAGTACTAAACTAAAAGTTAAATTCAAACCTGAAAATAAATTTAGAGAATTTAGAGACTGATTAAAAACTAAATTCAAATTCCAGGTACATACGCATACGGGGGAAAGGAGTACAAAGCATCAGCCCCTCGATCAGGGTCGGGCTTCGCTCGTTGCCGGAGTGTAATTCTGGAGGCACTGAATATCAACAAATCATGTGGGTATAACGATTGCAGCTTTGATGGTATATGGAGTGGCGGCGGAGGAGCCGGCGTGAAGAACCTCTATGTTGCTTCCTTTTTCTTTGACAAGGCAGCTCAGGTAATAGCAATGAACAAAGATGTGATTAAATGAGCCTTCAAATAATGACATATCCAATTTGGACAGGCGGGTTTCATAGATTCAGACAAGCCAGACGCCATTGTGAAGCCCATTGATTTCAAGAGAGCTGCGAGGATTGCTTGTCAAACCAAGTTTGTTGATGCAAAGGTCAAATACCCTAATGTTTACTCAAGTGACTTGCAATTTGTGTGCATGGATCTCGTGTACGAGTACACGCTTCTTGTTGATGGATTCGGTACGTTCCTTCTCAAATATATCTTTAACTTAGGTTTCGAGTGATAATAATGCATCAACATTGAACTCAAAACTTTAAACGGAAATTTTTTGGTTCAAGCGGTGGTTCATCTGGTATCATAAAAAAACATTATGGTCCTCTCTAGGGTTTCCCTTCGGGTAGTTTTTAAAACGTGTCTGCTAGGGAGAGGTTTCCACACCCTCATAAAGAATATTTCGTTCTACTTTCCAACTAATGTGGAATCTCACAATCCACCTTCCTTCGCACTCGTTCCCTTCTCTAATCGATATGGAACCCCCAATCCACCCCCTTGGGGGCCTAGCATCCTTGCTGGTACACTGCCTCGTGTCCATCCCCTTCAGGGCTCGATGCTGACACTTGTTCCCTTCTCCAATCAATATGGGACCACCCAATCCACCCTCCTTTGAGACTCAGCGTCCTTGCTGACACACTGTCTCATGTCCACTCCCCTACAGGGCTCAGCCTCCTCGCTAGCACATCGCCTGATGTCTGACTCTAATACCATTTGTAACAGTCCAAGCCCACCGCTAGCAAATATTGTCCTCCTTGAGCTTTTCCTTCCGAGGTTCCCCTTAGAGTTTAAAAGCGCGTCTGCTAGTGAGAGGTTTCATACCCTTGTAAAGAATGTTTTGTTCTCCTTCTCAACCGATGTAGGATCTCACCCTTATTGAGGGAGTCCCACATCGATTGGAAAATGAAATGACTGCCAACAAGGGCGCTGGGCCTTAAATGAGGTGGATTGTGAGATCTCAAATCGATTAGAGAGAAGAACGAAACATTCTTTATAAGGGTATGAAAATCTCTCCTTAATAGACAGATTTTAAAAACAAGGGTATGAAAATCTCTCTTTAATAGACACATTTTAAAAACCTTGAGGGAAAATAAAAAAAAAAAGACAATATTTACTAGTAGTAGACTCAAGCTGTTATATTGAGTTCGATTAAGCTTATAAGTTGGATAGTGATTCAATCTACCATAGTTTTTATTTTTAAAATGTAAGCTTATAAGGACGAAAATAATAATCATTTGGTGTTATCTCTGTGATAGGAATTGATTCTCGGAAGAGTATCACATTGGTGAAGCAGGTAGCATATCATGGTTCTCTTGCAGAGGCGGCATGGCCATTGGGCAATGCTGTAGCCATCGCCTCATCCTCAAAGTACTCAACTGCAACTTATTGATCAAGCTAAATGGGAACTTTGTGTTCTATTATGTTTCCTAAAAGTGGTCGTTGTAGGGTTGAGTTCGAATAAAGTTACGACTTAATGGAGCTAGAAAGTTGTCAAACTTTGAGGATGGTTTAAATCGTTAGTACTTTTTTAACAATACAAGAAATAACCCTCACTCGAAAACAAAATTTTACCCCGCTCTACCTCGTTGACATGTAAAAACTATAAATAAAATTTAAAAAATGTCACTAAAAAATATGATGATGCAAAAATTTGTTGCTCAAAACGTTGCAGGTCACTGAAACTCTACATGCAAAAATGAGAGTGCAAATCGATTCGGCACCTGTGTGCCTCGACATTTTCTTGCATACTGACGTTTGTTAGATGAAAGTGTCCCACATTGGTTAATTTAGGGAATGGTCATGGGTTTATAATCTAAAAATACACTCTCCATTGGTATGAGACCTTTTGGGAAGTACTCAAAGTGGACAATATTATACCATTGTGGAGAGTCGTGTTTGTCTATCAACGTTATCCCTACATATCATCTCAAGTCTTTCATTATTCATAAAACACTTATAATTCTAAGGTATCTATGATCGTGCCACAAAAAACAAAGCGAAAATAATAATAATAATAAATAAATTAATAAATAAATATATATAACCCCGAAAATTCCATTTCCCCCGCCCCAAGTTCACCTCTCTGCTTCCATTTTTCTTCTCATATATGAACCTATCACTATTCATCAGCTGGTTCTCATTTTCTTCTCCGATTTTGACCCGTAAGCTTACTCTTCAATCGCTTCTCTTTTCAAATTTTATTTTCTCTGATACCCTTTCCTCAAATCATTGTGCTACCCCGATTTTAGGCTGCGAATTTGTACTACTGGATCTAGTTGAGACGCAAGAAATTTTCCAATCTCCTTTTGATTGAGCGGATAGACGATTTTTGCTCTGGCTTGGAGTCTCACGGGTTTGAATTCTATTTTGATTTTCAAAATTTTGAGCTGATTATTGAATCGTCTGTTGCTTAAAGGGCTTTATTGATGTTCGGATTTGTTGTTGTCAATTTGGTCGCCAAAATTTTATGTCCTTGGGATTGAAAGAGGATTTCGTGGTTTTAATATTTGCTGGATTTCATTAGGGTTTATCTAGAATGTGTTTCCATGGTGTTTGTGGAAAAAGAAAAATATAGTTTGTTGTTTGTTCGAATGCGAGATTTCTCCCAGCTTATAAATTTGAAAGTCAACTGTGTCGAGGATCGACTTAACTATTAAATGAGTATAAAAAGAAAACAACCACTGGAAATCTGCAGTGCATTGGTCAATCTTCCAATCCTCGTCTGTCTTCGTTCTGTTTACGTTTAACTTAATTGAAGGAATGGGATTATGATGAATTGTATGTATATTCAGGAAGTTCACGTGAGAAGAGGACTCCGCTGAGGTATTAGAAGAATGGGCAGTAATGCAGCAGCCTGCGCGGAGAGGGCAACCAGTGATATGCTGATTGGTCCAGACTGGGCCATAAACATCGAGCTATGTGATATTATTAACATGGATCCTGGGTAATTTTTTTGTTCATCATTTTCCCTTTTCAGGTTAATCGTATTAAATTTAGACTGTGAGGAAGCATAACTTTGTTGCTTCTAATATATGGAAGAACAAGTTTGGAGAGATATCATCTAATATCATTTTGTAACAAATGTGGAGGAAGTGTAGCTTTGTTAACTCGCTACTAGAATTTTCCTGTTCTTAATGGTACAGTCTACATTGCATGAGAGTCATTTGATTTTTAGTTACATAAATTCTTAGTTTTACATTTAATATTTTGAACAGCTATCATTGTTGTCTCTGAGATAAACCTCTAGAATATCGAGGTAGTTATCTCATGAGAATAGTCAAGATGTGCACAAGTCGGTCTTGAAAAACAAATAAAAAAAGAGAAACCTCGCGATGTTGGAGGTCCATGTTGCTTAAGGTTCAACGCCTTCGTTTAGGTCTCTATTACCAAGGATTGGTCATTCTTTTGTTGTGTAGTTTATTATCTTTTTTCCTTTTTGGCTTCTATTCTGGGTTTTCCTTTTTTTGTATCACCCTTGTGTATTCTTGTATTTTGTCTCAATGAAAGTTGTTTTCTTCATCAAAAAATAAATCAGTCACAACAAGTTGCTTGGTACTTCTTTAATCTACGCTGAGAAAGAAATTTAATCATTGGCTAACGTCATTACAATTATCCTTTGCTTAATGCTACGGTCTGCACTAGAGATTATTTCTGGTTTTAGGTATACTGATTTTTTTAATGTTTTATTGTTAATGGTTTGAACCTCGTATCACTCTTCAAAATTTCTCTTTCACGTCTCTTTCGTATTAAAATCAATATACCCTTCCTATCAATTGCAATGGTCTTGAACTTTGATCATCATTTCAAATTGGCAATGTCAGGCAAGCAAAGGTGGCATTGAAGATACTCAAGAATCGGCTAGCAAACAAAAACTCCAAGATCCAGATTTTGGCTCTTTTTGTAAATTTCTCTTTCCCTTGTCAAATCAAAACTTATCCATGAGTATCTTACTGTTGAATGGTTTAACTTGACCAGACCATGGCACCGATCAATTCATTAAGTCTGAAGTTATTGTTTATTACACTTGCATTTTTAATAATACTTCTTTGTGAATGTGTGGATATCTGAATTTTCTTGACAACTCTGCTATGTTTTGGCCAGCCCACGTTTAATTTGTCACTTGGTGTATCACTTGAGGTTTTCTTACCATATCCAATATGAAAAGCTCACTATGTCTTCTTTCAAATATAAATCATCTAGGCATTGGAGACTATTAGCAAAAATTGTGGTGAGAACGTGTTTCAGCAGATTATTGAGCATGACATCCTGCTCGACATGGTTAAAATAGTGAAGAAGAAGGTGACTTTCTTGTTAACCTATGATATATGGCTATTAAATGAAGGACTTGATTCTGTAGTTTCATTTTTGCTAGTTCATTGCTTGCTCTGCTTTTTTCTTGTTTGCAACCTTAGACAAGCATGATAATGCTTTCTTTCAATATGTCTCAATTTGGCAGCCAGCCTTGACTGTGAGGGAGAAAATACTAAATCTGATAGATACTTGGCAAGAAGCATTTGGGGGACCGAGGGGAAGGTATCCCCAATGCTATGCTGCTTACAATGAATTGAAGGTGATTAGTTTTTTCCCTTTATTCATTCTTTCTCAAGCCTGACAATATGTATAGTGACCACCTTTTCCTTTGAAAGTTCTTTTAGAGCTCCCATTTTCTCAAACAGGAGATATTATGATGTTTTGTTTTTTCTTATTCTTTGTCTTCGCCTATTTAAAATTTCACTGAGCACTTGTCTGAATCAAATCATGTTGTTTTCATTGGTTTAGATTTTGAATTATTTTCAATTCATTTGTTTTTATGAAGCTACGCATTGAAACTATTAGATTGTATGCTCTTCCAGATTGTTTTAAATATCGGTTTGTTGCATGAATAAGGTATTATGGTGCTGCAGGGCTTCTATCTTGAAATTCCTTCATTTTGAGAGAAACTAAGCAAAGTAAACAGAGGGATTCCCATTTTTCCTTTCATTTATGTCTGTTCTGAAAGAAAGCCCCTTTCCTATCTCTCCACCCCCTCCTCCCACGTGGAAGAGAAAGTGGTAAAAGATTATCCCTCACGTTCCTTTAATTTTTCCATATATTTTAAAAGTTGGTCTTTTTCCTTTGTATTGTGTGTATTGATGAGACCTTGATTTGATTTCTTTTTCCATTTATGCCATGTACCCATCATTGCTTTGGTATTCGAGTCCTTTCGTTCTTAGTAGTATTTGGTCTTTCACAGAATGCTGGAGTTGAATTTCCTCCACGGGAAGAGAATAGCGTTCCTTTTTTTACTCCACCTCAGACCCAGCCCATCCTTAATCAGCCTGCTGCAACTTATGAGGATGCTGCGATTCATGCTTCCCTTGAATCTGATGTTTCTGGCCTGAGGTACTTTTTTCTTGTAGTCTTCTGTGTTTGTGACATTCAATTGCCAATCCACCCCTAAGTCCCATAGCCCCGTGTACTTTTCTCTCAGAAACTAGTTTACTCTCAATGTTATTAACTTTTCCCAATTGATTATATGTCATGAGGGCCTATTTGATGGGCAATGGCTTACTTCCAAATAACAAATTCTATTCATAACAGCTTGCCAGAGATACAAAATGCACATGGACTTGCAGATGTTCTACTGGAAATGCTTGGTGCCTTGGACCCTAAAAAACCAGAGGTAGCTTTTTTCTACATCTTCCATCGATTGAATTTTGTAACATGAAAGTTGTTTGAATTAAGCGGATTGACATAGTACGAAATTTATTCGAAGATGCAGGAAGTTGTGTACTTCTAGAAACTTATCTACTTCACTCTTGTGGAGTTAAACTGCTTGAAATAGAATAGACACTGAACTTGGAACAGCCTAAGCCCACCACTAGTAGATATTGTCCTTTTTGGGCTTTCCATTTCAGGCTTCCCCTCAAAGTTTTTAAAAACGCTTCTTCTCAGGAGAGGTTTCCACACCCTTATTAGGAATGTTTCGTTTTTCTCTTCAACCAATGTGGGATCTCACAATCCACTCCCTTGGGGACTCAGCATCCTCACTAGGACACTTTCCGGTGTCTGGCTCTGATACCATTGGGAACAGCCCAAGCCTACTGTTAATAGATATTGTCCTCTTTGGACTTTCCCTTTCGGGCTTCCCCTCATGTTTTTAAAATGCGTCTGCTTGGGAGAGGTTTCCCACCATTATAAGGAATGTTTCGTTCTCCTCTCCAGTCGAGGTGGGATCTCACATAACTTGTTGGAAAAATAGTTAAATAGGTATTAAGTTTGTATAGGCTTTTGTCCCTAATATCACAAGTTGTCATGTGCACGTGTTGCGTTAAAACTTGAGAGAAATCAAAAACGTCAATTCCACTGGGTTCTAATGACTGAATATGATGATAGGGCGTGAAACAAGAAGTGATCGTTGACTTAGTTGACCAGTGCCAATCTTATCAAAAGCGTGTCATGCTGCTTGTAAATAGTACAGGGTAAGTGTTTTCTTGACCCCAGCCTTTTTGTTTTATATTTTTATAAGAAACAGAGATATATATATTCAAAAAGAGGCCCATAGACTAGCCTAGCTGTTATAAGAAAAAGAAAAAATCAGATGTTTTGTTTGCATCGCTGATTATCCTTTTCACTTCACCAGAGATGAGGAGCTTTTATGTCAAGGATTGGCTTTGAATGATATTCTGCAGCGAGTTCTTAAACAGCATGATGATATAGCTAATGGATCTGCTACTAAGGAACCAACAAGAGCTGAATCATCAGCTCTTCCAATTATAAACGTTAGCCACGAGGACGACAAATTCGGAGACGATTTTGCTCAGTTAGCTCGGAGGTACTTAACAAACTCTCTCTACAAAATGATTTCCATAATAGTCTGCCGAGTCTTCATCGTGTTGTCTGTTAGTTTGATTGGGATTATTAAATGGTTACTTCGTGTTAGGAGCTAGGACATGGTCATTGTATATAACTGAAAGTTCAAGGGATATGCATTGTAATTGTTGCAGATCAGGACTGAATAGAAAACCAGCCAGTGTTAATACTGAAGCGACTCGTGTCGGTCCTCTTCTACCTCCTCCACCGTCATCAAAGAAGCCTGTTGTTGCAGGTAGCAGCATGGTCGATTACCTCAGTGGCGATGCCTACAAATCTGAAGAAGCTTCAGAAACCTCACGTCCACCTTTTACCGTTCCAACTTCGACCCCACCATCTTCTTCACCCCTACCCCATGTCGAACGCTCTATCCCATCCACTGGACAACCTGTGTATGACGAACCAACTCCCACAAGTAGGTCTGCCGATCCACTGCCTCCAGCACCATGGGGCTCACAGTCCCAAAGCTCCACCGTTCTTCCAGCCCCGCCATCGACATATGATCAAAGACACCAATTTTTCGACAAACAAGAAGCTCACGGGTCAGGGTCCTCCTACGATAGCTTAGTTGGACATACTCAGAGCCTCTCTCTCAGTCCACCAACACCAGTCAAACAGGAAAAGCAAGAGGATGTGCTATTTAAAGATCTGGTCGACTTTGCCAAAGCTCGGTCCTCTGCGTCGTCAAAGCCAAACCGATCTTTATGAACGTTCGAGTAAATATGAAGGTATATGGTGTTGGTATAGATTATAAAGTTGTTTTAGCCCATCAGGTTTTGCACCAGATTGGAGAACTATCAATTACCAAATTATCTCTTGGAATTAGGAAGCCGGAGTTTGGGTTGTGTATGTATGTTATTTCTTGGTTGTTAATGAATCTGAGAAGTTTATTGCACACACACATATATATATATATAGCAAATAGCCGCCGATGGCACCCCGACGTCGGTTGAACGAAAACTGGCCAGGAGCGAAATAATTTTTTGGTGCTGGTTGCTGAACTAGGTGTCGAAATTGTCGAGTTTCAATGTTCCTTGCAAAATTGTCGAAACATTATTGAATGTGACTTTTTTGAACGGCCCAATCGGGACTTCAAAATTATGGTTTCGGTTCTAATCTCGTACATTCAATGCTATAGGCTCTCCTTCTCTGACGTTGGAGTCTGAGCACGGCTCTCAAGGGGAATTATTGGAAAGAGAAGCTTTTTGGAACTGTCTTTAAACGCAAGCAAATATACGCCGATGGCACCTTGACGACGCTCGAAAAAAAAGTGGCTGGAATCAAAACCATTTTTGGGTGCTGGCAGTCGATCGTAGGCGTCGAAATTGTCGAGTTTTAGTGCTCCTCGCAAAATTGTTGAAAATTTATCGACTATGACTTAGTTTTCTTTCAAATGGCTAAATCGAGGTTTCCCAATTAAGGTTTCGGTTTTAGTCCCGTACGTACATTGTTATAGGCTATCTTTGTTCGACGTTTGTGTTTGAGCACTACTCCCCAAGAATATTAAGATATCTGAAAAAGAAGGTAGCTCTTCGGAATTACTCTAGAATGTGAACAAATAGCCACGGATGACACCCCGAAGTCTGTCGAACGAAAGCTGGCTAGGAGTGAAATAATTTTGTGGTGCTAGCTGCCAATCGTAGGCATCAAAATCGTCGAGTTTCAACGTTTCTTGCAAAATTGTCAAAAATTATTGACTGTGACTCAATTTTTTTGAATGGTCCAACTGGATCGGGGCTTCAAACTTACGGTATATATATATATATATATATAGAATTAATCGAAGTACTCATAAAACATACAAATAATAATAATAATATCAGCAAGCCCAATATGAAGATATACAACAACATGACTTAATTTAGAAATAAAAAGAACCTTATTGTTAATTGAATGTTAAAATTATTAAAATGTATTAAAAATTTTAACAATATTTATAAAACATTCTTAAATTTTCAAAATTTTTATTAATTTTCTTAAATTTTAGGTTTTGTTGGCGACCACCCAACAAGGGTAATGACGTCATTTTGATGTATTTTCATTGAGTTAACGAAAAGGAAAGTGCATATTGTTTCTATAAGCAGTGACTTTAAATTCTTTTTAAGTATTTCTTAGTTATCATATTCTCAGTATTACTTTCATTCGGATGTAGTCTCGGTTCGTTCATGTATCCTTCACATTATGAATCTTGGAATGAACTTTGATGGCGACCGAAATGATCATCGTCACATGTTAAAGATTCGACATTAGGCATATCAGGGAGCTAAGAAAACTCTCTTCCACATGGAGTTCTTCGCAATCTCCCTATAGTATAAGACGTTTTTATTTGGTGCCAATAGTAACAACTCGAGCCCGAATAAGATCTCTAAATTGTGACCATTTTCAACCAAATGCAAAGAGTGGACCTCTCCCAGCTATGTTTTGTCAAATTAAAATATATAATATTTTCAACTAAATTAATACATCATTATCTTATTTATACAAATAAATACTTTATTATAAAAACAAAGAATAAACAAAATAATCATTTAAAATATTAATTAATAATGTATAGTCAAAATACTAAATTTATAATGCTAGCTGGCCCTAAAATTAATACCCTTTTCAATTTAATTTTATTTATTAAAATTTTAATATTATAATCATTAAATAGTCAAATTTATTTAGAATAAAAGTAATTTTGACCTAAAAAATAAATTTATTGGGAAAAGAAATAAATAAATATAATATTAGAAAACCACATGCTCTCTTCCCCTCTAAATATCATAAAAAAATAAAAATAAAAATAAAATAAAATAAGTTAGCCCATACAATAATAATGGACCTCTCATTTTATTAATATTTACTTTATGTTATAAAATATTTAAATTATGTTTCCTAAATGGCATACATCACTGTCTCAAAAACTGCTTGAATTCCATTAATCTTATTTTATTTAATATATATTTTTAATTTTTTTTTAAATGAGTGGTTTTGTTTTAGGTTTAATAAATAATAATGCATTATAATAAATAATTAAGTAAACAAAACCAATTTTTTTTCTTTATTTAAAAAAATAAATAAATAAATAATGATTTCATTATTTAATAAAGTTATTTTGGTTTGGTTCGAAAGTTTTTTAAAATATAAGATCCAATAAAAATAGCGGGTATTGAACGGAGTTGATATGTAGCTGGTAGCTGAATAATTATTAGAAATGTTCCTTTAATATGTTGGGATCATATTGGTCTTATAGGAGATCGAGCCGCCTTTCTTTCTGTGTGTAGTATGTTTTCTCGCTTGTCGTGCTACTAGCCAACTAGCTAAAGAGCACCCTGAATAGAGCTGAGAATCATAGCTTAAACGGGGAATGGAAGGAGGCGAGAGATTTCTTCCAGTCCCATTAGCTAAACGAGGTTGGAAATGGAAATTATATTTCTCAGTCTCTGCCCTCACCCTTAATCCCGCCCTATCTCACTTTTATATATATATATATATATATATATATATATATATATATATATAGATAGATATTTTGAAATTCGAGTTTTTAAAAATGATGTGATATATCATTGTATATTTTCTTATGAAATATTATTACATTTATTGAGATGTTTTATATTTTTTTAACCGTAATTAAATTAAAAAATAAAAATTATTTAAAACAAATATTTTGTTAGAAAAATAGAGAAAAAATTCAAGTAGAAAACTCGATTCCGTAAATTTCTCGTAAAATAAATGAAAAATTTTACATAAGGATTGATAAAAGAGGCAAAGACGGGATGAGAAAAATTCCCTTGTCCCCACCCTACCCTACCCTACGAATATCTCGAGCGAACATCTCGAGAATTGAGACAATTAAATTTCACTAAAATAATAATTTTATTATTGAGGGATTAAAATAATTATAATGATTAAAAATTATATATATATATATATATATATATCTATATCCAAGAATAAATAAATAAAATTAATTAATTAATTAAAATGACCAAAAACTCAAGATTAATGATTCTTAAAGTAAAGAAAAAGCTAAGGTTCTACGTGCGGCTTAACTCATAATAACTACTTCAACCACACACTTTCAAAATAACAACTCCGACAGCAAGGATTTCAAAACCCTAATATTTATAAAATATTTAAATATATAGCCGTAATTAGTTTGTTAGCTAGATATTGTCCTCTTTGGGTTGGGCGAACGTGGGACATCACAATCTACCCTTCTGGGGCCAGCGTTTTTATTGGCACACTACTTTGTGTCTACCCCTTTGGGGAAGAGCTAGGAGGCTGACACATCATCTGATGTCTGACTTTGATACCATTTGTAACGACCCATATCCACAACTAGCAAATATTGTCTCTTTGGGCTTCCTCTTTCGGGTTTCCCCTCAAGACTTTAGAATGCGTCTATTAGGGGAAGGTTTCCACACCGTTATAAAGGGTGTTTTGTTCTCCTCCCCAACAAGGACATCACAATCTACCCCCTTCAGAGCCCAGCGTCCTTACTGGCACACCGCCTCGTGTCTACCCCCTTCGGGGAAGAGCGAGAAGTCTGGCACATCGTCCGATGTGGTATCTAGCTCTGATATCATTTGTAACGGCCCAGATCCACAACTAGCAGATATTGTCCTCTTTGGCCTTTCCCTTTCGAGCTCCACTCAAGGCTTTAAAACGCGTCTACTAGGGGAAGGTTTCCACACTGTTATAAATGGTGTTTTGTTCTCCTCCCCAACCAACGTGGGACATCACAATCTACCTCCCTTTAGGGCCCACGTCCTCGCTGACACTCGTTTCTTTCTCCAATTGATGTGGGACCGTCACCAAATTTACCGATCCCACCTATATTTCTCGGACTTTCAATCTCACCTCAATTTCTCATTCTTCACATGGTAACCGAGCTTCCCATTCTTGACATGGTAACAGACCATCATTCTTAACGTAAAAGTTTTCAATAAAGGGCTTCAATTTTATAATATTTACAAAAGCTTCATCTTTTTTTGTGGTATTAGGTAATGAAAGGGATAACATGAGGGACATGATAGGCAAGAATAAGCAGCTTCCCTTTTGTCTGCCATTGTCATAACTTTTCAGCTACAAAACTAGTTGGCAATTTCCTTACATTACTCACCATGTCTCCTTCCATGCCCTCTCAAAACCCTCACATTTCATCACTAAATCCACCATCTCCATCATGTTTCTTTCTTTCAACCTTAGATTCGTTTTGTTCTTCACCGTCATTGTTGCTCTCGTCTTCGTTTCGTCGGAGGCGGCGAGAGTGCCGAGAGCGTATTGGGAGCAGATGTTGCCTAAGAAGTTGCCATCTCCGTCCTCGGCCCCGTCGAAAGGGTCGAACTCTGTTGATCCTTCTTCGTCTTCTAAAGTTGTGAATGGTGATGGGAATTTGACTATGAAGGATGGAAACGTTTAGGTCTCGGGTTGCATCAATGCTTGACAAATTATTCAATGAGGCTGTTGCAACGTGAGAGCTTGCTTTTCGTAATCATTAGTCCAAATCCACCACCTTCATCCATTCATGTCACTTTCTTTCGAGCTTTGATTCGTTTTGTTCTTGACGGTTGTTTTCACTCTCACCTCCGTTTTGTTGGAGGTGGTGAGAATGTCAAGAGTGTATTGGGAGTAGACGTTGCCTAAGAAGTTGCCATTTTCGTCCTCGGCGCCGTGGAAAGGGTCGAACTCTATTGATCCTTCCTCTTCTATAGCTGTGAATGTTGATGGGATTTTGACTATGAAAGATGGAAACGTTTAGGTCTCGGGTAGCATGCGGAGGTTGATGATTTCGATTTGCTTGACAAATTTTTCAATGGGACCGTCGTAACATGGTAGTTTGGCTTTTCATAATCATTTGATGCAGAATCAAAGTACCGTCCAAATCCACCACCTCCATCCATCGTTTACTTTCTTTCAAGCTTAGATTCGTTCAGTTCTTGACGGGTGTTCCCGCTCTCACCTCCGTTTTGTTGGAGGCGGCGGGAATGTCGAGAGCGTATTCGGAGCATCTCCGTCCTCAACGCCATCGAAAGGGACGAGTTCGGTCGCTTCTTCCTCGTCTATAGCTATGAAAGTTGACAGTGGCATGGGATGATTGATGCTTCAAGTTTGTTAGAAAAATTATTCAATGAGGCCATCACAATATGGTCGTTCCCTTCATACACGATCAAAATACAGTATCAGTAATTTCTCTCACATACCCACCATGAAACAATACACGTGGGAGTGCAGGACGAGGCGGCGAGGTGGCGGTTTACGGTGGCGGAACTGCTGTGGTTTCAGTGTTTCACGGCGGATTGATTATATAATTACAAGAACATCTGATATGGGTTTAGATTATTATTTTTGATTGGTCTAATTAGAGAAGCCTCTTGTAAAGATGATGGGGTGGATCATGATCCGACCAAAACTGAACAATAATAGAGGAATATCATATAAAAGCTGTTCCTTAAAAGTCTCATTTTATTTCTTTGGATCTGTTTGTATATGATATGTATCAGTGTACTCGAGCTCGTTCTAACCACCAATGCACATTCTGTTATCATTTCGAATTAGACCATTCATATGCAACTTACTGAGGATTATAAATGGATTTCCTTTTTGAGTTCTTACGGGAGATCAAGAATTGATGGACTTTCTGTAGGACCCATTTTTACTAATGGGATTTATCATAATTTTAGATAATTTAGCGGCTTGACCAGTTACTCGAGATTCCCGATTATTCCATTTTCTAATGTTAGCACTGTATAGTCACAAAATCTCCCTTCATGGACCTTAAATATCATAAGCACGCTCTTGTGAGAGTAGGACAACGATTCTATGACACTTGTTCTAACTTGGTTAACAAGTTAGCTATTTGGATATTGTAAATCACAACAATTTAGGTACGTATGATCGAGTCTCAGTCACGTTTGAGAGAAAGTGTTTAGAGAACGTGAGTTAGAAAATGGGTTGAAAATAATTTGTAAGAAAGCAATATTGTAGGCTAAGAGCAAATAAGGAACAACTACACTTTTGATATTATATAACTTGGGTAAGAAGAATTGACGCTTAGCCACATTTCGTAAAGTACATTTTGAGGCTTTAGCTTAAGTGGGTGTAGACATGATTTTGGTAAATTTTCATACAGCTCGGTATTGACACGACAGGAATAGTAAAAACCTAACTACATATGGAAGCAAGTACAATGGGTTTGGAACGGGCTACCATGGACAACATGTCCTGGACAAGTATGACTCGGACATCCGACACACGGCCACAAGCAATACGCCTTAGACAAACATGACTGTGACATCCTCCTCCACTCAATTGGTTGACATCTCTGTCAACCGATTCCTCACGAACTCAACGATGTAGGATGAAGTTGACATCAAGTCTCTTCCAGTTGATCTCATACTTTCTTCATGGTGGAATTATTCTTCGTCACATGAGGTCGTACCACCTTCTTGTGCCTAGTGTCTTCCTGGTCGAGATAATAACGCTTCAAGTTATTGACGTCAACAAAAGGGCTAGTCTGCATCCATAGGATGCAATTGAATCCTATATGATATCTTCGAGACATTCTAAATGACTTTGACTAGTCCATAATATTTTCGCACCAATCATTGATTCTTGTTGTCTTGAAATCGGGATTGATCTAACCTCAACTTGAAAAGAACGCATGCTTCATTCCGGAATTGTCGTGGCCAGCGCTTTCGATCGACCCTTCTCTTCATCTATCACGACGGTATTCTCAAGTAAACATTAGTTGTTTCAGAGGTCTCTCCCTATTTGGTTCAAGTCGCTCTCCACCACCCCTGGGCCCTATGACCTAAGTGAGCTACTCTATGGCACATACGTGTGTCATAGTGTGGACGAGCGTGTCGAGACGAGTGTCTCGGACGACTTCCTTTGAAATGGGTTTTTCAGGACAGTACCGGGTGGCACGATGCCGGTATTGCGCCTCAGCCCCCGTGTTAGAGGTTGCTACATACACCCACCATCCGATATGGTATTCGTAAATGACACTGCATGGACATGGGATTTGTGAATTAGCAATTCATATATCTATGCTTTTGACATTAATATAAAGAGTCGATCAACATTTTTATTATATTATAAAAAATTCGAGCGACAAAAAACAAAATATCACGTGAATATAATATAAATAATAAACGCATCGTAAAATATTATTTATTAATTTAAATATATTTCATTATATTTATTTAGTTTTTTTTAATAGGAGGTTTAAATGGATTAATTTAGATAGTTTTAGGCATTAAATTTAATTTTCAGATAATTAATTAGGTTTTTTTTTAATTAGAAAATCAAAAGTTAGTTGCGTTTTTTTGTTCTTCTTTTTAAATATAGATTGATTTTTTTTTAACCTTTTATTTATTATATAATTATATATAATGCAAAACTACAGACTTGAGTACGGATTCTCTTGCTTCAGCTTCCTATTTTTCTTGTAATTTTTCATCATCGATTCGGGTGGGGAATGTTGTTCATCATTCTCCATCGTTCTCCATTGCCTGAAATTCATCTCTTTAGCTCTTCATTGATGATTCTTGAATCCGGAAGGAAGTTCGTCCCTGTTCTGGATTCAAATTTCTAGATTTCCAATCCACAATCCATTTCCAAGATCGAAATAATCGCTCATTCTCTCTGGAATGCATTGACATTAATCTAGAATTACATCTTGATTTTCGATTTTTTTTGGTCAGTCATGGACTTGAGATCCGGCGGTAGAAAGTTGTCTTTCGATGTGCTTCGCGGAAGCGGTTCTTATGAAGAAGACAGATCCTTAATTTGTGGCTCAAACTCGGATCCAATTTCAAATGGCGTTGAAGAATCCGTAACGCCGAATTCGATAGAGAAGCCGAATCGGAAAAAGAAGCGGCATCGTGGCTCAAAGAAGAATAAGGTGTCGACGGCACCTACGGATTGCTATATTCCGGAGGATCCGATTGCTGAAAAATGCATGATCTCTAATTATGTTGTCGACAAGCCTGAAGACTTTGGGCGACTGTCCGTGAATAGAGACGATATTTGTACAAATCGATTGGAACTGCAATTGAGTTACCGTGGCTGTTCTACTGAGACTGTGGTTTATGAGGAGTTGCCTGTTCCCGAGGAGAGGCGAGGAAGCATATCGATATTGGCGCAGGGAACAGAGGCGGACTGTCAAAATGTGCGCAATGATCGGTATAATTTCAGTGAGTTGAGGCAAAGAACTGTGAATGGAGATGATGTATCATCAAGGTTTGGCGATGATAAGAACGTGGAAACTTGCGTGGAAGCAAACTCTGGATTGAAGCAAAAAATTGAGCCAAATAGAAATGCGTTGCCAAGATTGGAGACTTCAGGGTCCTTGGACTGGAAGCGGCTCATGGCTGAGGATCCTAATTGTAAGTGAACTTTCTTGTTAATTATGGTTTTTCTTGAATTCTCTTACCATTTTTTGCTTTCGATTTAGGAAAAGATTTGACTGGAAATTTTAGTCTGCATGGATGAGGACTATCTCACGTTTGCATTAAAACTAAATCAATCAAGCACTACAGAAAATTACTCTGCTTCTGTTTTTATGCTTTTGGAGAACCAAAAAATTGTTTTAGAACATAATTCTGAGTCTATGCTAACCCTTTAGGCCAGAGTTTATCAAAATAGCATTCAATTATTGCAAATTGGAAATTCAGTTATTCCAATTCTTTCTGGTATGATATAATTTCCTGGAAGAAGGAACGTATCTCTTCCAATTCTTATGTAAGTTGTTTAAAATGAGCATGCTAGTTAATCATTGTTACATCATTACCACCAGGATATCGACTGTCTCTTTTTTCTTTTATCATTTTTTGTAATAATATCAGACTACTAAACAAGGAAATAAGAGTTGTATAGCATGTTCAGAAGGTGTCACGGTAAATTGGATACGAATGAAAGTTCTTCGTAAAGGAGATGAGAATTAAGGAAGGTTGAGATTTTGTGCAGTTTGCTTTATCCTAGTAATGATTACTTGTTAGGATGATATGTTTTTGGATTTGGTACAAGCCCCCCATTGAACCTAGAATTCTATAGGCAAAGAAAAGTGGAGAATGGAACCTATTGGGATCAAAGGACTTTCACTAAAAAGAGGATGTTTCACGAAGATATTTGTCCTAGATAACGTGGAGGGGACAATTATGTAGTTCTTGTGGAAATGGAGTTGGGAAGATAAGAGTTTGTAGCACTTCATCTGACATTTTGATGTGAACTCATTTAGAAAGAAGAATTAGTTGGTTTTATCATTTGCTCATCCCTTGTTGATGCAGATGAGATTACATAGGAGTGTTCTTTTGCTCTGAGATAATATTTATAAAATGTGTGGGAAGAGTCCATGGTGGTGATGTGGCTTTGATCCTATAATGATTGGTACTTTTTTTGGAAAAAGAAAAACTCACCTTTAACAAAATTTCACTTTTTTTCCCCTCTTGTTTATTCTTGAAATGCACATGAAGGTAACTGTTGAGGTTACCCTTTTATAATCTCTGGGATTGTGGTCATCCTTTCCAATCCTTCAGTAGGAGAAGAGTTTTTTTAGTTGCTTTATGATAACACAAGTAAATAAATGAAATAAAAAAGAGGGAGGCAAAGGAACTTTTTGATTTTGTGTTCGACTTTGTTCATATTGTATTTAACATTTTGTTTAATGAAGAACTTGTTTTTTGTTTAAAGCTTTGGTGTTCTTTTTTTTTTTTTTTTTTTTTTTTTTTTTTTTTTTTTTTTTTTTTTTTCTAGTTTAACATGTGGAGATTAAATTTTGAATCTCTGACCTTTTGGTTGAAGATATAATGCCTTCAATTGAGCTATGCTAACTTAGTTGATATATAATATTTTGCCATATAAGCAATAAAAATCTTACATTATTTTTCTAATGCCACATTAATATTATAGAATAATTATGAAAATGTCTAGTCAGTTTTTTATGACTATATCGAACAGGAATGATAGGAACTGGGACCATTCAGACCTATTTCTAAAAACTTGGGGTTTAAATTCTATGATTTTAAAACTTAGTGGAAAAACTTAGGGATTAAAAGCGAAATTTGGCCAGAATTTTGATAAATTCAATACAAGAAATGTTATTATCATTCCACAATTTGTTATTATGATGATCGATTTTCGTCTTAGTTTCTCTTATTCGTGTTCACATTAAGTAAATGGGGTTAAGTTAGATGCAAGCAGAATCTAGTTAGAAGTCGTGCTGTTCTGGTTCCTATGTGGCTAAATTTATTTCATCTGTTCTGTTTTCTTAGTATGACTGATTTTTTTTCTTCAGATATGTTTTCTGCAGATAAGTCACCATTTAAATGCTACATGGAGGAAATGTTTAGTGGAAATTCATTGCGGATCACTACCACTTTTGGCAATGAGAAAGAACGAGAAAGAGTTTATGATTCTATCTTCCGCTTACCATGGAGATGTGAATTGGTAACCTTGGCTCTCCTTACAATAACCAATTAGAAAGCTGCTAACTTTTTAGTACATGAGCGTAGTCTTAGTTCTATTGAGACTTTGTGCATTGTTTTGTAACCGTGACTTGGCTTATACTCTATTGATAGATAGATTTAAGCTTACTCCTATTTATAAAATAATGATAAAAAAATATGCCTCCATCCATTTCTTTAGGGCTCTGGGGCAGGGGGTTGTTTGAGTACAAGAGCTTTTAGTTTTGACAATTATTTTCGCAAGATTAACTCCTAAATTTGAACTTGTTGCAGCTCATAGACGTCGGCTTCTTTGTCTGCCTTGATTCATTTCTTTCATTGTTAACCGTTATGCCAACACGGATTTTGATAACTCTTTGGAGGCTTTTTATTACAAGGTTAGTTATCAGCTTCAACATCCTTTTCTTGATGAAGTTGATATGAAACTGCAGATTATGCATGTGCCTTTGAAGTGCCAAGTCATTCAGGAATCTAGCCTTTAAGTGCAACTATGTACTAGTAGATATTCTCAAATTTATCTTATGATATTTGTGCATCATGTTCCTGAACAAGATACTTTGATTAGTTTGCTGCCTCTGTAATTTATTTTAACATAATTTTAACATAAGGTAATTAATGATATTTAAAAATTGACAGTCACTTTCATGACAGGAAGTTCGAAAGACCTTCTTCAGCAGAGTTGTCTGATTTAGGCTGTTTTTTAATAATGGCATGCGGAGTTTCTCTCTTAGAATTGACAGGTATGGGATATGTCTTCAGATTCCAGTTGTCTTAGACTTGTGGATTGAGTACCTGAGGAAATGTAAGCGTAGACTCGGTGCACAAACTTTTAATATATGCCATTTTAAGAAAAATAATTAGTATGTTAGTGATTGGGAAACAAAACATGGAACAAGTTCAGACGTACAGAGTAGATTCAATTGATTTAAATATGCTTTTAGATTTGAATATGTTTAATGCGCATCAGTGCTTTCAAATGTTATAAAATTGTGTTGTGTTTATAAAGTTATACTACATGTATGTATGCGAATCCCAACTTTTAGTTTATTTCAATTTTGAATATCAAAAAAAATATATATTTGGTCCTTCTCGAAATATGGCTGTAATTTTTTGTTGCCAACACTCTAAGCAGAAGCCTTGTGCTTCAGTGTGAAGCCTCTTTCAACTTCATCCTTACCTCTTTGTTTCTGCTGAGACCAAGTGACAGAGAATTTCCTCTGAAACTTCTTACCTTTTTTGTATGTTGCTGTGTAGAAATTTTTAGTTTTTTCTTTCCCATCTAAGGTGTTTAAGTGCGCATTGTCTGTTTTTTCTTAAAACTATTTTTGCATCAGCCTTCAATGACAATCACTTCAATTTTCATTTTTGGCCTGTGATGGTTGTGTCCCACATGGTTTTCTTTGCAAGAAATTGAGTATAATTCTGTTCCGCAATTTTGAAGAAGTCTTATCTGTACCCAATATAATTTATACATTTTTAAGTTGCTAATTTTTATTTTATATTGTAAAACCTTTTCAGATATCAGCTTAATTTATCACATGATCCGTGGTCAAGGAACAATTAAACTATATGTCGTTTACAATGTATTGGAGGTTAGTTGAGAATCAGGTGTAGAATAATCATACTTTTAATCTAGTGCTTTATCAATTTGATAGATTTTCAAATGCATTGATCTTTAATTTATGGAATTGTTTTCATTATGTTCTTCTCGATATTTGGAGACAAATCCAAATTTTTGAGGGAAACAAATATATTTCTCCATAGACAAAGAACAGTCTGAGGGACGGGGGTAGAGAGTTTAAGTTTAATGTTTTTGCAAAAAGGTTTAATTATTTTGTAATTTAATCTATATTTGTCGAACTTTTTGTTATTTTGCATCTCTAGGAGAATTTCTTGTAGTATTGTGTTCCTGTTCATTATTGATTAATGTAAAGGTTTTATTGTTTCAGAATAATAATATTTGAAATCCTTGTTCCCTGTTTCAGATATTTGATAAACTATTTCAAAGTTTTGGTGGAGACGTGCTGCAAACTTTGTTTAATTCTGCAGAGGGACTAGCAAATTGTCCATCTGAAAACGTGGGCTTCTGGATTGGAAGATTCATTTCTGATCAAATTTTGGCTGTGGCTGCCTCAAATATCCTTCTCTTTGAATTCTATAATCTTTCTCATTTAGTTATAGATATTGTGATTCTCCTTTGGCTCCTTGACTATCCATACTTATTCATTCTTTTATCCTATTAGCTCAGGCAATTACCCTATCAACCTGCATTGTGGCACATAACAACGCCTTGCTCGCTTTGCTGGTGTCTAATAACTTTGCAGAGATTAAAAGCAATGTGTTTAAGCGTTACAGCAAAGACAATATCCACAGCTTGGTTTATTTTGGTATGTCAGCTTCTTTTGTTGCATAATCACAATTAGGAGTCTTAAAGTAAATGAAAAGCTTCGACAAAATCGTACCAAATAAGAGTTCCATAAGTAATAGAAATAGAATAGAAGCATAACATTTGCATCCTAAACTGCACTATTGAAGATTCCTGTTATTGATTGTGATGGATTCAATTGAAATAAGCTCCTGTTATTGATTGTGATGGATTCAATTGAAATAAGCTCCTGTATTTGATTTTGATAGATTCAATTGAAAGATTCCACATTTTGGCATTTCTCTTGTTTGTTTTGGCTCAAAACATTTTGGAGGCGGAGGGTCCCTGGTTCTGGAATTTTCTCTATGTAAGTTCTCTCATGACCATCTTTACTTGTAACATTTCTTTACAAAATTGATCTGTATAATTACTTTTCCAGTTATTTTTGTTTGGTGGCTGCAGAACGCCCTAATGGTTTTCATCTGTGAAATGCTCATTGATATCATAAAACACTCATTCTTAGCTAAATTCAACGGCATAAAGCCTATTGCATACGCAGAGTTTCTTGAAGACCTTTGCAAACAGGTTACTTTCTCATTTTTTTTTACCTTTATTCGTTAATACATCCGCCAATTTGATCTCATACATGCATAATCTAACCTTTTTTTTTTTTAATTGTTGTTACATCCATTCTTAGGCTCTAAATATGCAAAGTGAAGATGCAAAGAAAAATTTGACATTTATTCCGGTTGCGCCAGCATGTGTGGTATGGATGCTTGTTCTATAATTTAGATATCTTTCTTTGAATGGAAAAATGACTTAATTCATGATTGAAAAGTTGCAATAGTAAAAGAATTTTTTTTACTATAAAAATATAGCGTAAGAAACCCCCAAGTATGAGCTCATCCGGCCCGCCCCTGACCTGCTGGGTTGGGTGGCCGGGTTAGCACCCCTCGTCGCCTCTGTACCCGAAACAGATGCGCTGCGCTAACCAGTGTGTAATCTTCTTTCCCCTACCCCTCTTCTGGTTATGCCATTACCAATCACGGGTAACCTTCGGGCTGGCTGTCTCTGACCTAATTAGAACCATTATCCTTATGACCAAACAAGGTCCAGCTTACTTCTCGAGCGAGAGTTCCATGATCCCGACCAGAAACTTGATAAATCTTGATAGCTTATGTAGGACATGTGCTTCTTGGATTGTCTTGCCTCGTGATATGATCATTAAGTCTTTAGGTTTAAAACATGAGTTTAAATTTCTTTATGCATCAAGTATTGCTATCATGTATGAACCAAAGATTCAGGAAGATTTATCCAATTCCACTTGAATAGCCTGAAATGGACCTATACTTGTGGAGTATGATATATTTGGAAGTTCAGTAAAAAAATTTGGATGCATGAAGTGTTGCGCATTCGATATAGGTCATTCGCGTGCTGACACCGGTATATGCTGCCCTTTTTCCTTACAATCCTCTCCCATGGAGGTTTCTTTCGGTTCCGCTCCTCTTCGGTGTGACCTATGTGATGCTCATAAGCCTCAAGCTTTTGGTTGACGTAAGTCTGCAGAAGTATGCAACTTGGTATATCGACCGATGCCGAAAGAGGAAGCACCATCTGCATGCCGACTAATATGAAGGATTTATATTAAACTTGCACATATTATGATCGAGTGACATTGCTACTTCAAGTGGTCGCCATGACATGCACAATGTGTAGAGGACAACTCACCTTGCTCATGCTATGCGTCGAAGCAGCAACCTTGAAAGCGTTTTTGCCACAGGTTTTTTTTGCAGTATTGTTATATTTTTTGGTTTCAAAATTAAAATTGTGAATATAAAGGGAAAAAGAAAAATGAACTTTTGCATCGATTGCAATTTACTACCATCTTATAGGAAAAGGTTGTGGCTTATGGAGTTGGCAATCGCAATCTAATATTGTCCACACAAGAAATTGTATCACTGAATAAAAATAATAATATTAGAAAATATTTTGCAATATATTTCCCAATAAGTATTTTTTAGGAGAAATTCTATCATTTTTTAAATTTTGATGATCGAATGTTTTATATCGATGTATTTGAGTTGCATGAACTTTTGCTTGAAGTTCAAAATTTTAGAGAAGTCATATCCCCTACCAATAATTATATACTGTAAGCTGTTGTTACTTTTTTGTTTGCATATATAACGTCTCTTTCAAAATCTCTCTCTACCCTCGTTTTTTAAAACCTTCTTCTTAAACCGAGGTCGAAGACTCGAGCATACGTCGCTTGGCCGTAGGCAACATAAGAACGAATTGACTTATCTCACTTGTCGTTGGAAAGTGAGTGTCGCATAATCGCAAGCAAATATTGTAATGACAAGTGAGTCTTTAAATTTTCAACTTTATAAAATTGTGGTGATGCTATAAGATAGATTATTTTTCTTTTGAGAATAAACGATGATGTAAGATTAAAATGAATTAAATATTAGAGAACTACATCCACTTAGACATGGCTAAAGGCTAAATTACGTAGACTTATCTATTGTAATGACTCAAGTCTATTGCTCTTCCAATCTCGCCACTAGCAAATATTGTCTCTTTTTCTCTTGAAGCAAAATTTCCTCCGATAAGTTTTCAGCTCTACGTTTTTAATTGCTAGAATGTTCTTCGACGAACTTCGTCATCGACTCCTTTACGGAAGTTTTTATATATTTTTTATTTTTATTTTTTCATCAATTTTTAGCTATACGCCAATTTCCCTATTACTCACCACATTTTTGACTAAACTTTCTGGCCCAAATTCAAAGGTCCAACAACTATTTGGGCCAAATTGCGAGATCGAAGCCCATTTAGAGTCCGCCAGTAAATGATGGGCCTTGCAATAAACCCCAATTCGACTGCTAGGGTTTTTGCGGCTCCACCGTTTTACTGCTTTGCCTCTATAAATTTCCCTGAAATTGCCGCTTGTATTCAATCAAAGCGAAAGAAAAATCAGATCTGAAGCTTCTGCTACTGTGGTACCGTCATCCACCTCCATGTTTATAGTCCGTTGTACAATTTGATTGGTAGATGTTTTAGGTTCATCTTTTCGTTTATTTGAATCCAAGAATTTGGTTTCTGTGATCATTGATTTCTCATTGTTCTTCAGTTTTCTGCTCAAATTTGGGGTTTCGAATTTGTATTTTTCGAATATTATTCGTTTTTTTTTATGGTTTTGTTTGTCGCAAACGGTTGTTAGGTCGCCTCTAAGGATGATCATAAAAATTAACTTTCGTTCTTCCGAGATTCTCCATGCGGAAACGATTTGGAGACCTGAACTGAAGAGGCTATAACTACAGTGCCTTCTGTTTTTGTTACTTCTTGATTTTGAAAAGTTTTGGTTGCTTTGGTTTTTGATCTTGACTACTAGGTACTAGGGCTATGGTTTTCTCTTTCCATCTCATTTTTAACTTTGACCTTTCAAATTTACCAACTCGTCATGATACAGATTTTCTGTATTAGTTCATCGAATTTTTATGTTCCTAGTAAATTTACGATCTCTTTCTTGTTCTTTAGTTTTTCATGATTGGTGGATATGTTAGATGTTATTGGCCCTAATGATGACCATAATTGAAACTTTCGTTCTCCTGAGGCAATCAATGCTGAAAAACATTGGAGACCTGAACTGAAGGGTTAAGATTAATTTCATCATGTACACTCTTGAAGAATGTTTTTGTCTCTATTTTTTATTATCTTCTTGGGCATCTTCTTTACAACGCTAGCCACTCACAATTTCAATAGAATTTGAGTCCAGCATTTCCAAAACCATAATAGGTTTTCACTTTTCAGGCGTCATATTTTGAAGGAAATT
Organism: Cucurbita maxima; assembly: GCF_002738345.1. Taxonomy (NCBI): domain Eukaryota; kingdom Viridiplantae; phylum Streptophyta; class Magnoliopsida; order Cucurbitales; family Cucurbitaceae; genus Cucurbita; species Cucurbita maxima. The sequence goes on from NW_019272019.1 coordinate 1,645,575, forward strand.
TTGGGAATAAAGAAATTGATTCGAACACTTGTTTGGCTTGATACATGACTTCCCTCTTATGCCCGTTGTAATTTGATAATAGAAAGTCTTGGACCCGTTAGTGATACACACGGGTCACATCCATTGTCGATGTTGAGATACGTTTGGACATTGGAAGGATGTATGGAATTGATTCGAATAAGTTATTTCATTCATAGCAAAGAATAATCAACTAATGAAACATCAAAAGATTGGCCCAAAATGTGCTTATCTCAATGCCTTTGTTGGGGCATTGAGATGTTTGAAGGTTTGATCAAGCTTTTTGGACAATGTCAGGGCTTTTGACCTGTAGTGGAATATGATCTTGGGTTATGTCCGAGAGATGTGGGCAATGGATTTTCTTAGCATCAATCCTTCGACTCCTAGGAGGGGGGCGTTAGGTGATGTGACTTTGTATTTAGGTTCCCTCCTAACGTAGAGTTTTTCTACTCAGTTATAGTTGGATAGTCTGATTCTTTTATCATTCTCCTGGTTCTTTCTTAACTCCTTGATCTGTAAATTGGTTGCTGGTTGGTCTAATTGGGTCTTTGTTGATCTGTAAATTGGTTGCTGGTTGATCTAATTGGGTCTTTCTTGAACTTGTTGATCTGTAAATTGGTTGCTGGTTGATCTAATTGGATCCAAGACTGCTATTGCGCAGCTGGGGAGGACAGAAGGATCAATGAAGTCACAACAGTTTTATCTTCGACAGGACTTGCCCCTTGTCTTGAATTTGTACGTTGCCTTCTCAAAGACTCCTCGCCAGATCAGTGAGTGGTCATAATGATGATTTTTTGTGTAGATGCTATGTAACACCTAAAGGATTTGGCAGACTAGAGATGAAATTTTGATATGTAATGAAAGGTGGTTTCCAATACGATCATCAATTATTGTTTTGTCATAATAGTGATATATATAAATCCAGTAGTAGATATCTTGAAAATAACTGGTAAGGTCATCTCTTATAATCTAATTGCCCAGTATTGCAATCCAAATGTTGTCTCATGTAATACATTTTATGGTTGGTTGCACAAGTAACAAGGCCAGTATAACGAGCCTGCTATTTCATGAGATTCCTAACTTTGAGAACCTAAACATGGCTTACTCCCCACTTGAACTAGCTCCCTAATTGTGGGTATCTGATGATGACCAACCAAATTGTCTCAAATTTGTATCTACTGAACCTTCATCATGGACCATATTTCTTAGTTTAAAACATCTTCAAGGTGTTTTTTTTTAATCTGTAACACAACTTCATTTCTTTTTTAAAGGAAAAGGAATAAACAAATTGAAAGTCCCCTTCATGTTCGAAACGTGGTGTTTCAGATCTTTGTTGTTCTTTCTCCCTTTGGAGAAAGCAGGGAAAAGGGAGAAACAACAGGAAGATAAAGAAGAAAAAATGCCTCCTGTTGAGTTGAATCATTCCACATTTGTCAATTTGTTATGTTATGTTTCCTCTCCTTTCATCTGTTTCAGATCTTTCTACCCAAAGAGTGGTGTAACTTCTCTGTTTCCACCCATAATTGTCGTCAATGAAGGTCCCTCTATCCTCTTGAGGCATTATTTTTCTCTAACCGGTTGAACCAATTGAGAAGCATATCTGCCCATTTAGGCCAATGTTCATCTAGAAAGGTTCATTTAACTTATATAGGACCTTGGGCAAGAAATCCTCATTTATATCTACTACATTTAGGTCCGTGTTCATCTAGAAATGTTCATTTAACTTGTATGACCATGGGCAAGAAATCCTCGTTTAAACATGAAATGAAAACATAAAATGAGAAGAAAATAGAGAGATTTCTTTTAGATAACTAAATGAGTTCAATTACTGAGATTATATTCTTCATGTTCCTACATGAGGATTGAAATATGAAGTAGGGGCGAGGATTGAGAAGGCTTCCCTATCCCTATCCACCTGTGGGCATCTCTATGTTCCCCACTTGGTATATTCCTACTCCCTCGTACTAAGCTAATGAAGAGATGGGCCTTCAGATTGATGAGTTACCAAAAGTTCAGAAACTTATATTTCATCGCATTCAGATACTACTAAAAATTCCAACTTCACTAGCATCTTCTTTTGAATATTTAACCCATAACTTGAAGAAAACCATGAAAGATACTACTGGAGAGGCCAAAATGAAGCACAGTTACATATGGTGATCTAACTAATGCCATAACTTGAAGAAGACCTTAAGCTAATACCATATAAACAATGTTCCATAGATACCAAACAAAATGAGAAGCTCAGTTTGCTGTACATGATTATCATATGGAAGCATAAAATATGTTGAATAAACAGAGACTTCAACGTAGATAGATACAAAATCCCAAAAATATAACATACATTACAAAAAATGGTAGAATAAATATTCATGTAAGATATCAAATGCCAATTATAGTAATAAAGAATGCCTAAGAATGCATACAAAAAAGCATCGTTTCCTTTGATTGCGATAGTGTTAAATGGATTTTACAACAGAACCGAAACATCAGCATTCTCACAATCCCTGGAGATTATATACTTCATGGTACAAAATGAGTAAAAAACAATACAAGGTTGATTCTCACCTGGATCTCCTTTTATCAAACAGCATCCTGGTTTCTCAAGACTCCTCATTTGAAGATGTGCCAAGTTTCTTTTACACAGCCTACAGATATCATTCCAAGTTACAATTTCCCAAAACGTCAGCATACCTAAATGTCCAAAAACTAATGAATATTACGTCCATGAACATATTAAAACAAAATTCTACGAGAATTAAAATGTGTAATCAGTCTCATGGAATTTTTTGTGCTCCAGACCTTTCTTCGAATCAGCTATTTATATCAAAGGTTAGTTAGACCCTCTTCGTAATTTAGAGTCTTGGCTGCTGTAAGAAGCATATCCATTCCTCCCCTGCCTGTATCCGATTCTTCATCACCTCCATTGATCCGTTTCTTGCCCGACTTTCCAAATGTATCTTTACCTCTCTTACTTCGCTTGTTTTCAAAATTCTCATATGCCATTTTCACCCTGCGAATTGCCTGGATTCCAGCTTCACATTTGCTACAAAACCATTGTCCTTTTGGAATTGCAGCAAGTGGGGGTCGCATACAATAAATGTGGTATCCGTGATCACAACCATCGCATAAAACAATCTTGTCGTCGTCTTGATTTACGAGGCATGCTCTGCAAAGACAAGAAGGGCAATACCAGCATGTATCGTAAGATTTTAACTGGTTTTTAGTCAAGCACCTGGTGTGATAAAATTGATGAGGGCAGAATAGGTGGCTACACATTCTATATTTATCACCGCCTTCTACTCCATTTCCACAAATTTTGCAAGGGCCTAAATCTTGGCTGTCCTTTAGTTGTTCAAATCCATCATCCGTACAATAATTCGGATTGTCATCCCCATGAAAATGATTGTGTTCACTTGTTTCCAGAATTTCACCAACTCCATTGGCTAGCATTGTGGGCGTATTCAACCTCTCACACACTACACAGTTGTCATGACGCAAACTAAATCCACTTCCAGTGCAACTCGCACAGTACCAACTCTTAAGGGGAATCTCTTTGACGGGAGGTTTGATGCAAGATATATGGTAAATTTCCTCGCATGAATCACAAACCAGACAATTAATCCCTTCTGCTTTCTCTCCACAACTTCTGCAGGCACAAACTTTATACGCACCATAACCATCCATATGCTCTGCTTTAGCATGAGAGGGTGATTCCCAAGTAGAGGACTAAATAGACAAGAAATTTGCATGTCAGTAAAAATAACAAATCATTTTAAAATCCAACTCTATACAGATGAATTCAAGAGGAGGCAATTAGTAAATTAGCTTTGATGATGTTACAAACCCTTTAAACAAATGAATGAACTTAAGACCCACAATGTGAGGACAAGGTGCGTTCATAATTGCTACACGTTGATATCCAATCATAATATACATACAATATTTTTTAGTACAACTTGCAAGGTGGGGGGTTGAACCATTGATCTTTAGAACGGTAATTGGTGCCTTAATCATTGAACTATGATAAGACAAATGTAGTTGCTTTTACCTTCATATTTTAAAACTACTGGTAAGAAATACCTCACGAGGATGAAGAAATTTGCATCTTCTAAGTGGGAATTCCAGTTCACCCTCTGATGTTAAGTGATAACATACTGAAGGGTGGGGACAAGACTCTTAGGAGAGACCTTAATATAAAATATAAAAAATAAAAAAGGAGAAATACAAGATGCAAAAATCAGAACCTTTTAACTCTACAGAACCAATAGAGTGGGAGAGAACCATACAAGAGAAAGGAAGCCAACGGGAAAATGCAATATATTATTCCCATAAATATCAATCTGAATATCTGTATCTCAAGCATGACATAGGCGACATGTGAGATATACCATTTTTAAAGAACTAAAACAAATTCAAGTATATAATTTTTTTTTTTATATATATTTTTAAGCTCCCTTTCATGTAGCCTTCCAAAGAATTTTTATATCAAACAAATAACATGCCACTTGGGCCTCCTTTTTGTAGCCCTTTGGTCTCAGGGGGACTCCTCATCTCCCATCTATTGTATCTTCTTACCTACAATATATGGTCTCTGTTTCTTATAGAAAAGAAAAACAAAAAACAAATACCATTATGCCACTATTTTAGGCATTTGGGGATGACTTGTTGCACATCAATAGGATGCTTCCTATAAAAAATAACCTTAATTAACACGGATGGACGTGAAAGAGTCCTATATGCACGAAACACCAAAAAGATGAGGTTGATAATTCAAAAGGTAGACCTATGATGGCAAGATACCAAGACCCATATGAGGTGTTGGTCACATAGTGGAGCAGTTGAAGAAAGTGGTACATGATGTTGTGATTATTGATTATTGAGGATGAACCGAGCCAAGGGTAATTCACTTAGTGTACAAATAGTCTAAAACTTAGCCTACAATTACAAAAGAATTTAATTTGAATAGACAAAGTTCTACAACTAAATGAAAGTTAAATCCAGTCTAGTTAAACAATTCCTGAACAACGTGGTGTCTTAGTGCTTTAATCTTCCTTTTCCCACATATTTGTCTAAAGCAATATGGTTATTAAATTTTTGTACACTTTTTCAATAAAATAATACAAAATGCAGCATAATGCAAGCTCTTTTACCTCGTGTTTTCCATCTTCAAATACATTGCGTCCTGAAACTCCTACCTGCATGGTTGAAAATTGCAAGAAAATCAAAGATAGAAGGGTCAAACACCAGTGGTAACCACAATAGATTGCAAATTAAACCAGATAGCATTTTAAAAGAAAATAGGATAGATATGATTAAAATATATAGTCTATAATTCTTATAGCATCATATCAATTGCTGAAGATACTTGTTTTCACCTTTTCTCGATAGGTAGTTCTGGAAAAATCTGAGAGGCTTTCTGCCAGTGATACCAATTCTGTACCAATGGCTTGAAATTTTCTCCATATCTGAAGAAAATCAAACATAACTGTTATGTAATGGCAAATCAAGACAAAGTAATGGAGTACAGCTGTGGTTGAACGTACAATTCCAACACCAACAAATAGTATCCAAACTTCCCCGAGTTTAGAAATCAGAAAATGGGGAATAGCATATTTGAAGCAACAATCCAAATGATATCTAATGTAGAAACAAAAGTGCAAAAAGGAAACAAACAATTTCATAAAAGCTGAACGATGAAAATATAATGTGAAAAAAGGTGTGTAAAAGAATTCCTGCTGAAATAGAACATAGGGACTGTCAGAAATACAAAGAAAGCAGGCATTAAACATGAAAAATTGGAAAAGAAACACTAAGTTGGTTCTCTTTTCTCCAGAAATAAATATTTAGCTCATTTTCTAAGCACTTGTGATAAATAAAAAGTCTCGCAAGAAATTCAGCAAAAATGTAAAATAAAGGTAAGAATAAAAAGTGAAACAAGATAATCAAATATTGCCTGTTGTACGTCAGAGAGGAAGAGCGTGGGTGAATTTTCATAAGCTCCTTCTTTGATCCTTGAGTTTACAAGACTAAAGTCAAAAACATTATCAGCCTTGATTCCTCTGAAATTTTCAGATAGAAGCTTACACAATGAGATAAACTTCTGAGAATCTATAATACTCAAGAAAGCTCGCCAGCAACTCTCATTGACACTACATCTGTCTGGGTTTTCTAATGATCCATTTGATACAACACCATTCTCTCTATGAGATGCCATCTGAACTGTACTAGACACTGATCCAGTACGTGCAAGGTCATTATTGCTGTTTGCATCTTGAGCATCAAATTTCTGCGCAAATATTGCACGAGGTGAATGAGAGTGATTTAAAAACTGAACCAAAAAAAGAAAAGATTCCAGAATAAGATCTACATGAAAAACATATTTGGAGCTAACCCTAAATCTTGAGGGGTCATTGGCGCCTGAATTAGTAGCAAGGCCATCATGGACACACATCGGTACATTGTCTCCATTGACACTTGATAAGTGGCACATCTGCTTTACCAAAACCGATCTCCAGAGGTCATCAGGGGACTCATCTAAATTGACCATTGGAGGATGGACATGATCACAGGAGTTACTGCCTCTTAGTAAATGCAAAGTTTCTTCAACAGTCTGCAAACAAACGGAAGTAGACTGAGAAGAGAAAAAAACCAATGCACCATATACCAAAGCACTAAACTTTCAAGGATATAGAGAATTTTATTTTTTGGTCCGTTGCATTAGATAAATCTATGTAAATTACATGGTTCTTCGTTTTATTTGTACGATTACAATATTTGTACGAAAACTGTTCCATTTATCTTCAACCAAACTTCCCATAAAATAAGAAAACATCGCAAAAGCATATAACTTCCTTTTTGTCTTTGAATTTGTGATGACCCAAAGAATGTGTACTAAACTGCCCATTGGTCCCCAAGGAGAAGCCCCGTTAGAAAGGATTTGAGATGTTTGGGGAAAGTCATCAACGTCTTTAGTTCAACTCCAAGTGGAAACTAATCAATGAAGTTCTTGAGGTCGCTAAAGTCAACATAGGGGCGTGCAAAGTCTTCCCATAAAACTTTAATGCTTTCGAAGATAATGACACGTTGGGCATAAGAGTGAGAGAAAAGAGATAATAATAATAATAATAACAGTGAAGAGTTTAGGAATCAGGTGCAATAAGAATACCAGATAACCTTAATAAGAGAAACCCCTGTCAAGGGTAAAGGAATAGATAATCATGTTTAAATCTTCTTAGAGATATATAAATAAATAAAATACTCTATTATTATGTCCTTTGGTCTGGCATGGTCTTCATTTCTAAAATAATGTGTCAATCAATTAATGTCATTTCATATAGCATGTTCATTTTTGTCTTTTTGTTTCATGGTCAGCATGTTTGAACTCGTATCTAAAAATTGTTCCTATTCCACCCTAAACAAATTTCTAATTACAGCAAGACTTGAATAATTTGGCCTTATAGTGCTAGGTATTCAGCCAATAACTGCCCAAGCTTTAAAAGAACTAGGCTCCAAATATGGAAGACAATGCGTCCCTTAACCACATTGTCACAAAGAACACTGTGGTAGTTGGAAGCACCCTTGCAAGATTTCTCCTTAGAGTGCAATAAATGCAATATCCTTCCCAAACACCATCAAGCAAGCAAAAAGATTAAACTTTATTCCTAGATTAGGATGCATTTGGTTGGGGACCAAAAAGCATAAATCTGAAAATGAGGGATTTATACAGATACTACACTTGAAACTTAGCCACGAGGACAAAAAAGGCATTGAAAATAAGGGATTTAATGACAGATGGAGTTGTATTCCATGTTTACATTATTTTGAGTAGCAGATTTCGAATCTGACAGTACTAAAAATATGAGAATATTGTTTTCAAAATTTCTACTTTCTAAGTCATAGAATCCATATATTACTTTCAGAAGCAAACCCACCGAACAAAAGTTCACATAGTTCATATGAGTCAATGATTCTGAATCTGAAAATAAAATATTGCATCTTGATAAGATACTAAATAGACCCTTAGCTTTTCAGACAAACAAGAAAGAAATGTAAGTCATCTCAAGTATACCAGGTGATAAAATACGTTCACATAAGTTGAAAGAAAAACTATAAGTTATTCTTTAAAATATTACAAAAGAAAAAGCATGAGTTAAGCATCATAAATATGAACTTTTCACTTCGTTAAGATATCTGCAAAGAGAAACTTATGCAAAAATTTCACCAACATAAAAATTCTAAAGAAAAAGAAACCACAATGATCTTGACATGCCTAGTCTAATGCCAAACAACTTGATCCTGTCTCAAGTACACTCAATACCGGTGAGTTTCTTTCCAAAGAAAAACCCAACTGGTTTCCAATTATACAATTAATACCCAAGAGGACCAAAGTTGCACAATCCTATAATACATTTTCTCTTTGATGACTGCCAGCCAAATAAATCCCATCAACAATTTTGAGACAGTTTTCCAGCACACATTTCCATGAAGAACATTGTTCCACAATCACTTTGTAAATTGCAATTACTATCAAATAATCAACGGATAACACAACACAGCTGCATTTTATCGCTAAACTGAGGGATTATTTATTTTTAAAAAATCATAACAAGGCAAAATTAAAATAAGGACCACCGAAGACCTACAAAAACAGAAGGCTAAGGCCTCCATAGCTTGCAAATATAATCCTAATATACTTGAAAATTAGATAACAACTTAACCATTTCTTTTACCCCAAAAAACAATAAAAAGCATTAATTCTTCCAAATTCCAAAAGCAAAAGAATATAATGAATCTTTAAGGGTTTCATCACAATAAATCTGGTTGCAGCAACTCTACATTCCGACAAAAAAAGTCAGTTCACCTACAAGTTTTTCACCTAGTATGGAGCAGTATGATAATGTCAAATTCGAAAACAGATCAACAGCTTTTCCTAACCACCATTATTTTACCTTAAGAACATATGCACTTAAAGCAACTTAAAGTAGATGTTCTTAAGTTTTATACCGTGTTCAAAGGTTAAATTCTGTGTAGAATCCAAAATTTCACGTTCCGACTTTACCTTGCTCCTTTTATGAATTTTGCGCGTTTTGTATATGTTGCATCTCATAAAACTTACAGTCTTTAATACAAGTACGTGGCCTAAGTTTAAATCCAACAAAAAACTGCCATGAAGAATACAAGGGTAAACTAATTTGGAGTAAAATGGAACAGGCGCACATAATTAAGTGAGTTTGTAATAGATTGAAAGAGGGAGAGAAATACGGACCACAAATTGACCACTAGCTTCTACATGAGTCTTGCCATTTCCTTTGCATTCGCTCCCACAAGTCAACTTAGTCTGCTTCCGCCTCTTGTAAGTTCGAAAACCATCGCTAGTTCCTGGAACCCCTTCAGTTACAACATTCAAAATCCCCATCCCGATTCCATTTTCCCCTGCCTCGCTCTTCACGAACTTGACCTCCAAAGCACGTCCCGTGAAATCCCCATTGCTTTTCCTATTTTCAATAATCATCGGCCCGGCACGAAAAAAAAACCCTAAATTCCGGATAGAATTAGGGTTCCGATGGTCGCATGTGTTACCAGATTCTGAAAATTCCCGTGGAATCCACACTCCCAAGCTTCGAAAACTAATGATAAGAACCGAAAAGCACACTTAGTTCACTAGAAGAAATCAATTCCATTTGACAAGAAGAACACAAAACCAAAAATATTCACACCACTAGCACTATAATTCTCTCTGCAACTTCCCGTTTAGGAAAAACCTCAAGTTCGACATATTCAACAAATAAGCAGCTAATTCTAACTAATCAAGTGGCTCCGAAACAAGATTCTGAACAATGAAACTACAAACTCGAAAACACTACATTGTTCTTCGTTTCTCAGCACGAATTTCTCAGCAAACCAAACAGACAGACAACAAGAAATGAATTTGAAAAAGAATGAACAGAATAAAGATTAACAAGAAAGAGAGAGAGAATCATACTTGATCAAAGGAAATGTGGCGAAGAGAAGATGCAGCTGACAGGGAAACTCCAAATCCAAGAGGCGGGAGAGCAGTAGATGAAGTTTCTTTTGGTTAAACCAGCGGTTCTATCTTGGTCCCCTTTTTTCAAAAAAAAAATCTGAGACTGGCAGCCGTTTTGTGCCGACGAAGCGGTTTATTTTTCAGACCGGACCGGTTACGCGGTTTGGATGTGCGGTTTACTTACCATTAATGTTCACTTCAAAAATAAATAATAAAACTATTAAATATTATTTTTCTCAATTAGTCTTTAAAAATAATTATTAATTTCATTCAATTTTAAAATATTCTTATATTTAAAAAATATATTTCAAATTTTAAAAGTAATAACATTAACATTTACTTATTTATAAAATTACTATGAGGATTCAAACTTTTTAATATTATTTTTTTAATTTTTTAAAAAAATATTTTTTTAAACATGATACTCACGACACAAGTATTTTTTTAATTTTTTAAAAAAATTTAAAAATAAGTATATGAGTGGAATTTTTTAAAATTTAAGGGTATTTTTTAAATATTTTTGAAATTAAAGTGTATTTTTTAAAAATCTTTTAAACGTTTAATAGTATTTTTGAAACAAATTATTAATAATTTCTTTAAAAAAAAGGGTTTTTTTTTTAATTTTTTAAAAGTTTAATGGTATTTTTTTAATTTTTTTAAAAGTTTAAGAGTATTTTTTTTAATTTTTTTAAAAAATTTAATAGTATTATTGAAATTTGTGTTAATTTAATCTTTGTTTAAAATATAAACTTCTAAAATATCTATTTTTGTCCATTTCTAACTCCCTTTTGAGTTGGAAGAAGTTTCATTTAACTTAGACACTTTTCTGCCTCTATCACTGATCTGTGCAGTAACTCTTGGGCAAAAGCCCCTTTCCCGGGAAAAAAGCTCGAGTAAAGCAGTACTGAGGTACGAGCTTCTCCCTCAATTCTTTTTATACCCTTCGTGTCGAGGCAAGGAGTCATTCATACAAGATTTTCTTAGCTTTAGCTTTAAAGAAAGTTCCCTACTAGGCTGTTACACGTGTTCTCTTTAGGGAGAAGTAGCACTCTTGTCGACTCTTCACTTTTGCTTACTATACTTTGACTTTGGGTTACTTTTTGACTCACAATAAAGCCTGACAATTTTCGTAAGAGGGGCTTTTGGTCAAAATCGGCTATTTGGGTAGTTCATATTCTCAACCGAAGTCCAGCTTAGCAGTACATAATAATATACCAGAGTCGGGAAGTTTGGAGTGGAAAAGGACCCGTGGGATATTTTAAAGTTTTTCAGATGTGTGGGTCGTGTGCATAGGGCCAATAACTCTCGAACTAAATTGGATGAATGAAGTGTTATTTGTATTTTTTTTTGGGAGTTGCACACGACTTTGATCATCAAGAAGAAGTTGTCCAATAAGAAGCCGTGGAACAACAACTTCCAAGAAGGCGGTGTATTCGACCTTTGGATGCTAGATTATGTAACAGGTGAAGAGTTATCTGATAGTGAGTGTGAACTATACCTTACTTTCAGTAATGGAGATGATCTTATTCACTATAAAGAAGCAGTAGAGAATCTAGTTTGGAGAAAGTCGTGAAAGAAGGAATTGAAGCTATAGAAAGAAATAGAACATGACAGTTAACCGAGCTTCTAGATGGTGCTAAAAGGATCGGGGTCAAATGGATCTTCAAAACAAAGCATGATGAGAAAGGAGACGTCATCATGATCGGTGATTCGAGGATATACTAAAAAAACATATGGAGTAGATTACAAGGAGGGAGTTTGCTCGTGTAGCTCGCATGGAGACTATCAGATTGGTCATTGTTATAGTTGCTCATCATGGATGGTCCATTTACTCGTAAAATGTCAAATCTGCCTTCTTGCATGGGGAACTAACTGTTGTTGAACAGCCATGAGGATTCGAAAAAAAAAAGGGAAGAAAGAAAAGCTGAATCGTGCGTTATATAGACTAAAACAAGCCCTTCGAGCTCGGTACAATCGCACTAAAAGATATTTTTCGACCTGTTACAAAATCAGAGAATGAACTCACTTTATTCACTAAGGTAAATGAGAAGAAAATTACCGTTGATTTGATTTTTACCGGGAATGATGATGTTCACGAAATCAATGATGTCAGAATTCGCGATACTGACATGAAAAAATAAAAAAAAAATTGTGTTCTTGAATTAACATAGATAGCTGATATTTTGTTGTCAAAATAAGTATGTGATTGATCTTCTGGGCAGTTCAAATTCTGTCCGTAATCCAATGGTTCTAAAAAGTAAATTAGGCAAAGTTGAAGATATAAAAGAAATTGACAAGACGGTATTCATTGGTGAGCTAGTGCACCAGCCACCAACGTTGATGATTCCCTAACTCGTGACACGCTCATGACTTGTGTCATTTTCAATGCTTGTACAACTTGCAATGAGTAACAAATACATGAACGAGCTCCATTCTCTAGCTACTAACACTCGAACGTAGTCATGACCAATGTTTCAAAAAATTTGAGGTGGGATTGAGGCGTTTTGTCTCGGAGATGTGAAGTATAGCTCTAAAATGACAAGCAATGTCTCGTTGTAAATAGAAAAAACTTCGTATTATAAGTTTTTGTATTCTAACATTAAACGTCCATATAAAAACACAAAGCATATGTAAAAACTAACAAGAAAATTTTCTATAACACACTTCGGTTAAATTAGTGCATTCAACTTTTCTTGAGTTAATCTAAAGCTAATCTTATCTCATTCACAATATAATTAGTATCGTTCATAGAGTCGTCATCATATCTATTAGCTCCATCTTGTTCTCGTTTTTTTTTTTTTTTTTTTTTTTTTTTTTTTTTTTTTTTTTTTTTTTTTTTTTTTTTTTTTTTTTTGTCACTTTTAACATCTATGCATTCAACGGCCCAGATCCACGACTTCTCCTTCCTTCGGGGCCAGCGTCCTCGCTGACACTCTTTCCTTCCTCTAATCAATGTGGGACCGCCACCAAATCCACCCTCGTTCGAGGCCAGCGTTTTTACTGGCAGTCTTCGTCCGGTGTCTGGCTCTGATACCATTTGTAACGATCTAGATCCACCGCTAGCATATATTGTCCTTTTTGGGCTTTCCATTTCAGGCTTCCCCTCCTCCCTGTGACATCACACAATTTTCAATTTCATTAGCAAAGACTAAGTTTACCCTGTTTAACGTACCTTCAAGTAGAGGTGGTCATATGACCCAATAATCTGATCAACTCAAACTACGAAGGTTTATTTACGTTAATTTTTTCGATTTAAAATTTTGATTCAGTTTATGGGTTGACATTTCATACGATCAACTCGAAAAAAAAAAATATATGTTACAACCTATCTCTACCATATTTTAAAAAAATTAAGAATATTTAACGTTTGTCACAAATGTCAGTGATGCATTATGATTAATAAATATATGATATTTGAATATTACGAGATTTTAGTTATTAACGTAATATTACAGATAAATATGATTTTTTTAATAATTACGAAAAAAGAACAACTTGATAACCCAACCCGAAATAGAGATTGAGTTGGGCTGTGAACTCTATTCAGGTTGCTCGAGTTGGTCTAAGAAGTAACATAAATTTTTTTATTATTATTAATAAAATGATTTAAAGTAATATTAAAAAAAGAATTAATTAAAAGTAAAAGAACTATAAAATATAGGGTTTAGGGTTTAAGATGTATTAAATAGTTTTAAAAAATTAGACGCCAAATAGATATAAATTCAATTTTCTTTTTCCGAAAATACCCTTTACTATTTATTATATTCCAAAAATGCCCTCGAGTTCAGTGGAGTTTTTAAAATTGCCCTAATACGCCAAAATACAGTGTACTTGGAGGACGTGGACCACATTGGCTACTCATTAATTCCAGTTTGAATAAAAAAAAAAAAATAATAATAAATAAATTATTCTGTTCTTCAGAACAGAAATTGATCGGCATTCAAAAAGTAATCTTTCATCGATCGTCGTCACTCTCTTTCAAACCTTTTCCGTTGAATCGAACGAACGAGGATCTTTCACTGAATTGCAGCACCGACGACGAACTTTCCGATGCATCGCAGCCGGTGCTTGTCGTCCAGAGCCATTTCGGACGCAGAGAGTGAGTCCGATAACAAAATGATGAAGTGCTTGTCGTGTCTGGAGGATTACAGGTCACGCGACGCTGGAACCTGCAAGGAGTGCTACGAGGAAGCTAATGAGACTGAGGAAGAGCTCAAGCGTGAGATCGAAGACTTGAAAGCTAAAGTCGCTTTCCTCAGGTTTTGGTCCCCTCTCGATCATCTTCATAATCGGTCGAATGCTCCTTGCTTTACGGATGTTGTTTTGATCGCCTCCGGCGATGGCGCTGAGGGATATGCCGTGCCACTTCCCGCTCATAAAGCTGTCTTGGTTAGTACGAATTTTATAGTTTACTCGAATATTACACTATTTTGTGGTTTTGTGTTGATTCCTTGAGTATGATTTGGAGTTGTGTAGTATTTAACGTTTACTTTTTCTTAGGAACCAAGAGTAAGATATTTAACTTTCAAATGCACAAGCATTTGAAGTTCTGGAACAAGGTTGCATAATATATTTTTATACATACTGAAGAGAATACTTCTAACACTTGCTTGATTCTAGTTGATTTCTTCTGCTTGTTTATCCTACAATCTATCTGATTGCTAATGAGATTGTGGATTAGCTTAGATGTTGAAGAAATGTATACTTCTTTTGAAATGGGTGGAATTAAAGGGAGTAGACCACTTGGCTGATTGGGCTACAACTTTTATGGCATGGGAGCTAGTGGCCAGAGGCTTTGGATGTGGAAATCTAAGGAGAAAGAACATGCTTGTCACGGGTAAATGCCTTTTGGGATTTTCTAGGAAGCCATTTTTAACATTCCTAGTAAGTAAGGGTTCGATTTTAATAGATTGAGCATTTCAGTGGTGGACACAACTTGCTATTGAAGTTCTCAGGTCTTCAATCAATCCTTTGGTGACCTAAATGTGGATAATGGTGGAAGAATCATGCCTTGGAAAGACACTTGATCGAGGGATCTTGTGGCTGGCTTTTCAAATCTGTTCCAAGTGTTCTAGCATCTCTTTGAATATTGGATACAACCCATACGTTCAAATGCAATCTACATCATGGAACCTGAAATTTAGAATAAATGTATTTCGAAGCTGAGGATGGACCTTCCTATTTTCTTTGAGGGAAATATTTACCATCTTGAACCCTGATTCTAAATTGTGATCCCTTTTGAGATCTAGAACATTCTCTTGCAAACCTTTCCAAAAGCAATATTGAGGGAATAGCAAAGGTGCCCTAGCCTCCTTCAAGTTAATGATCTAATAGGTCTAAGGAAATCCAGTTTTCTACCCTTATTGAAAATCAATGCTTGTGGATGACCTGAGAGGCATCCAATTCAGTATTTCTAGTCAAGGAACTTGAAGGGAAACTGAAGAGTAGGCCATAATCAAATAGCCAAATATCCTTGATGGCTGAACGGGGAACAAAAGATGTTGGAGGAGCGTACAATCATAGAAACGAGAATATGGTTGAGAAATAGGTGATGGCAGATAAGCGATGATGCATGGATGGTGCTATTTATGTTTCTCTTACTCGGGCATGGCTAGTGTTTTGAATTTTAGGAAATCGCTTCGATGTATTTGGTGAAAAAAAGTAAACACGAGGATCGAAATGGGGTCGAAGCTGTGTGTTGATAAGAGGGAGATTGACTTTGGTTCAACCATTTTGGAGCATATTCTGTGAGTTTAGCTTGCAGGCTCAATTTGGGACAAATTTTAAGGCTTTTGGTGTACTTGGCTCAGATCAATGCCTTTGTATGGTTTTTTGTAACCAAATTTTTACAACTATCCTTTATCCCTTATTCTAAATAATTGCAGTCCTTTCTGTTGTCACTTCCTGTTCTGGTTAGCAATGTTTGTTTGTAACCCTTTCTTGGGTCCGGGCTTGGGTGTAGGTAACCATGTGAAAGAAAAATTGCTATAATAAGAAATTAGTTGTTGAGATTGGCTCTTTTCTTTTTAAATTTTTAAATTTTTTTATTTTTTTATTTTTTTTATTTCAGTTTCTTTGGCATTTGATCACTGAAAGCAAATATGCCTTAAGTGACAATAGGTATGATCACAGTCTTGCTATGAGGGAATCTTGATTTAGTTTCTACTTATCTCCTCTGGTGTATTGGCCAAGTTAAGAAAATAGGTTGTTTGGTGATCTGTAAATTCTTTTCTTGTTCAATTTTTTTGACGTCTTTACTGTTTCTTTTAGCCTAATAAGGTTGACCATTGGTTGATAGGGATACTCTCTTCTCTTAATTTGACTCATCCTCTATCAACTTCAAATGTCATTTTTTTGGTAGTTTGGTTGGCCAAAGAAATATCCCAGGGTAATTTCTCCAGTAAATCTCATTAACTGTTTGCTTTTCTTTATAGGGGATTTAGACATTGCTCCCTCGGTCCCAACATATGATTATTTCGTGTGGTTATTGACATGGAGTGTTTATTTTCCTCTATAGAGGTTTTGGCAAAAGTCTATAAAGAAGTTGCTAATTTTTCGCCCTCTTTTTAGGAACTGTACATTTATTTTTCATGTGGTTTGGAACTGTACATTTATTTTTCATGTGGTTTAAGTGGGAAAAGTACAGTTAATTGTTTTGCATTTTTTTCTTTGATCACCTTCGAAGTTAATTTTTTGTCATTTATGAATCAGTCTCTTTGTTGGAAGGGATTGGTTTTGTCATGGAATAAGAGAAAGAAAGCTCTTTTTGTTGATATTATTCAGGAGCTCTAACGTTATAGTTAAAACAAGAAGAAAAGACTTGCGTGTGGCTGAAAAAGTAATTTAGGGTAATTTTATTAGTACTTTTTTACATCAGGCCTCTAATTCAGACTTTAGAGGATTTGATATTCTGCTGTAGTTTGTAATTGTTTCTTATTTAGAACATGTTGGAATAACCATTTGGCTTTTAAAAATGTGCTCGCTTTCTTACAATTGCTTTTCTAAACTTATGTCTGCTTTTTTGGGAATCTAGAATGACAAACTGATACTTATCAGCCTCCGAGGCTGAGTTTATTTTTCCAGGCAAAGTAATTGCATATTGAATCTTATATTATGTTGTTTTTTTTTTCTTTCCATTTTGTCTTTTATCCTTCTTTCGTTTTTTTCCCCTTCTCCTCCCAACCAGAGATTGTTACCCTCTGAAATTCATCATGTAAACCATTATCTTCGAAGGAAGGCAATTATACTTCCTTTGACGTAAATGATTCAACTTTTTAAGAATAAATTTTCTCAGGAACATTTTTATTTCATTGGATGGGATCATTGAGATGACAAGTTACTAACGTGCTGAACCGTGTGCATCTCTGAAAGTGACTTTCACATCTGTACTGCATACTACATTATTTAACTTTCAGGATTGGTTTAGTAAAATTTTGAAAATGACTTGTTTTATTTCCATATTCCTTCTGCTTCGTGGAATCCTTTTGAGTTCTGTTTTCTTAACCCCATGAACATATTGCATTAGCAACTTAAAATTTATAAATGGGGTTTCTTAATTCCATGAACCGAGTTCCTCCTTTCACTCTCAAAGAACTGGTTTTACATCGTGGTGGTATTTTGACTCAAATAACCTATGTAGATATCATTCTCTAGATGATATTATATGCTCCAATGCAGATGAGAGACCTCTTCTCGCTCTTTTTGTATGAGATCCCACATCCGTTGGAGAGAGGAACAAAACATTCTTTATAAGGGTGTGGAAACCTCTCCCTGGAAAATGCGTTTTAAAAACCTTGAGGAGAAGTTCGAAAGGGAAGGTCCAAAAGGGGCAATATCTGCTAGCAGTGGGCTTGGGTTGTTACAAATAGTATTAGAGCCAAACAATGGACAGTGTGCCAGCAAGTACATTGCACCCCGAAGGGGGGTGGATTGTGAGATCCCACATCGATTGAAGAGAGGAATGAGTGCCAACGAGGACGTTGACCCTGAACGGGGGTGAATTGCGAGATCACACATCGGTTGGAGAGCGGAACAAAGCATTCTTTATAAGGGTGTGGAAACCTCTCCCCAGAAGATGTGTTTTAAAATCTTTGAGGGGAAGCCCGAAAGGAAAAGTCCAAAAAAGACATTATCTGTTAGCGGTGGACTTGGTCTGTTACATTTTACGTGTAGATTAAACACAAAGATAGAGAAGATAGAAGGTCTGAACATGCTCTACTCTAGAATAGTAGAATATCTATTCTGAATCATGTTTTTTCTTTTTCATGCAAATGCGAAACTGGATACAATTTAATATGAGTTCCATATACATTTGCATATAAGTTTGCATAGCCACCGGGGTTATCTGGTCTATTGTATTGTTTTATTATAGACAGGAGCCTGCCATCCCTTTATCTTTTTCTAATCACAAATAAACATTTTCGTGTTTGTTTCAGGTGAGTCGCTCACCCGTTTTCAAAGCTATGCTTGAGAATGAAATGGAAGAAAGTCGTAGTGGTACCATAAAAATCAGCGACGTTTCATTCGACGCCCTCCGCGCCTTTGTTAACTATTTGTACACAGCAGAAGCCTGTCTTGATGAGCAAATGGCTTATGACCTTTTAGTTTTGGCTGAGAAGTATCAGGTGAAGCATCTGAAGTCACATTGTGAGAAGTTCCTAATATCAAAACTGAACTGGGACAACTCAATCATGAACTACACCTTTGCACACCAGCACAATGGCAAGCATATGATCGATGCAGCTCTGTCGGTGATTATCGACAACATGGACAAGCTTACCAAGAGGGAGGAGTACATGGAGCTCGTCGAGAAGGATCCACGGCTTGTCGTGGAAATCTACGAAGCATACATGTCTAAACAGGTAAATACTGCTGCTTGTAAGGATTGGTCTGTGAAATAAA
Source organism: Cucurbita maxima (assembly GCF_002738345.1). NCBI lineage: Eukaryota > Viridiplantae > Streptophyta > Magnoliopsida > Cucurbitales > Cucurbitaceae > Cucurbita > Cucurbita maxima. The sequence goes on from NW_019272019.1 coordinate 1,664,521, forward strand.
ACTCAAGTAGATCTTATAGCCATTGAGATTTATTTTGTGTGCTTGCAAGGACTGTTTTGTTACTTAGATTACGATGAGCATGCATTCCAATAATACCTCGAATGTATCTCGTTAAACAAAAACTAGAACGTAATCCAATCAATATAAATATGCTTGTTTGGCTATGAGTTTTTTGTTCACTGTGTTGGCCTTATGACGTTCGACACGCGTTTTTGTTCATCATATAGCGATGGTTAGGAATGAAGCTAGAAGTTTCTATTTTTTATGCAAGATGAGAAATCTACCTCTAATAGGACAAGGAACGAGAGAGTGAGCGGATACGACCCTTTTTTTTTTCTTTCGTGAGCTAAAGGGAGAAGGGGATGATGAATATATTCTTCATCTTTGTCCTCGCCTCGTTCTTGGCCTTTGCCTCGTTTGCTCTTTTTATTTTATTATATATGAATATTACCATTATTATCTACATATTTATTCAAATTTGAAGTTTATTTTAGTAACTTACCTATCATTTACACTTTTGATAGAAAATTAGATAATTAGATAAGGTCAATTATTTTATTTATTAAATCGAGATATAAAATAGATATTTTTTCTATTTACCTTAGATTAGGGTTTGCCGTACGAATAAAAAAAGGAATTGGCTTAATTTTTCGATGTAGAAGTGTTTGCACAAGCCTTAATTTGTCGATAAAATAAGTAAAATAAGTACCCGTCAAAAAAAAGAAGGAATTGGCTTAATTTGTCGATGCAGAAGTCTTTGCACAAGGCTTAATTTGTTGTCAACTTCTCCCTACCCAAGGTTATATATGCTAAGCCGTTGTTATCTCTCTCTTGCTTGCTTATATAACGTCTCTTTCAAAAATCTCTCTTTCTAAAATCTCTCTCTACCCTCGTTTTCCAAAACCTTCTTTTAAAACCGAGGCTAGAGGCTCGATCATACGTCGCTTGGCCGTAGACGATGCAAGTACAAATTGGCTTAGCTCACTTGTCGTTGGAAAGTGAGTGCCGCACAATCGCTAGTCCGCTGCCTTTAAAAGTGCGATTGTGTCAAGTGGTATCAGAGGTGTCAAGTGGTATCAGAGGTAAAATCTTTGCACAATTCACTTATGATCTTGATAAAGATCGGAGATTAACTGATTCAAATTGGAACAGATAATGACTATTTATACCGAAACAAAAAGTTATCCTGATTCATTAGACTTAAACAAGTAAAGAAATTTCTCGTTGAGTTTCGTGGTTACGTGAAAACAAATAAGTCCCAATTTTAAGAAATAATATTTTCCATCACGACATTTACTAAAGAAGCGGAAACATTTTTGAAATAAAATTTATTGCTAAAATTAAATTAAAATAATAATTTAAAGGAAGTTGTAAGAGGTAGGAGCAGCTTCATCCACGTTCACACGTGGAAAATTGACCGAAAGTAATTTAGTTTGACTTTAATATTATTATTCTTTATGACACATTTACCCTTTTCTTTTCTACCAAGATTACCCTGAAATGTCGGCGCCGCTTTCATTGGCCGACACGTATTTAATTATAAAATTGTCTTATTTAATTTGAGTTTTATTTATTTATTTTAATTTTGTTTTTATAAAATAAATATTGTCAATAAAAATACTTTCATATTTTTACAGAGTACTTTAAATAAAATTATTTTAATATTTATATTTTGAAAATTTTCTATTAATATAAAATCACTAAAAAAAACACAAATGCAATTTACGTTATTTATTTATTTATTTATTATTGAAAGTGTTTATAGAAAATTGATTTTGGTTGATATCAAAAGATTTCTCTATTGAGTCGGAGTCACGAACTTTAAAAGACACCAAGAATTGACATATTCGTCAACGTATCGATATTGAGCATTATTAAAAAATAATTTTTATAATTTTATTTATAAAAAAGTCTATAATATTTTTGCAAAATAGAAATTTAGATATTTTTAATATTTTCTATATACCCATTATATATATAATTTAAAAACTTGAAACTTATGAAAATAATGGGATTAATTTTATGTTTGAAATAATTTGTTAAAATGTATAATTTTAGGTAAAATCAAATTTTCAGTATAAAAATTAATAATTTAAAATCAAATTTTCATATATGTTCTTTTTCAAAAAAAAAAATAAATAAATAAAAAAAGCATAAAATTACCATTAATTTAAAATATTTTAAAGAAACTCTGGAAAGATAATTTATCTGAAAATTATTTTTAAATTAATTTAGATTTTTTAAAAAATCATTCCAAAAATTATATTAAATATACTTANAACTTGTTTTTTTTTTTTTTTAATATACTTATAAAAAAATGATTTTTCTCCATAATTATTTTCTAAAATTTAAAGTTTTTTTTTTTTTAAAAAATGTGTATTGAAAAGATATAAGAAATTATCCATAAATTTATGAAAGAAAAAATTTCTTTAAATAAAATATTTTATTTGAAATCTCAATGAAAATATTATAAAAATGGTTTAAAACTAGTTGAAGATTCTCGATAAAATTATGACTGGACTATAGTCGAGCCTAAAATTTAGTTTTGGTTTCCACTTCTTTTCTTTTATCGGGAGGTGTATCACTTTTGTATACGAAGTTCTATGTACATCATTTTTATGTAAACCAAACCGTCTAGACATGCATCGCTTTTACGGTTCGATTCTCGAGGTGTACATCACTTTCAAATATAAATATGATACACACCGACTCTACATACATCACTTTCATGTACTTAAAATCTTTGAATATGTTTGTTTGATTAGTTCCAAATCGTTCCAAGATCAACCAAGCTTATCAAAATAGACCATTTTGTGGTTGTCAATGCTCGCTGCACGTTGGTGCAGCCGGAGTGAGACGCTCCACCGACCGCTTGCCGATGAGACATCCGTCGTTGTTACCGGAAGGAGGGCTTCACCGGATGTGGATTGAAGGAGGGGAAGGAGATGCTATCGAATGAAGAAGAAGAGGAAGATGATGCTGCAGCCTATATTTATTATTATTATTTATTTTAACCTAAGTTTGTTGAATTCTTAATGAGAAAGAGTAGGTAAAGTTCGAAGACTGTTATCCTACCTAATAGGTTAACGGGAGAAACGAGAAGGCTAGACAATTATACCACCGCTTTCGAAAAAGCATGTTGCTTTCAAATAAGACGCATTGTATTCTTTGCTTCATGAAAAACAGCAGGTTAAACTCGAACACTGTTATCCTACCTAATAGTCTCATGGGCAAAACGAGAAGGCTCGACAATCATACCACCACTTTTGAAAAAGCGTGTTGTTTTCAAATAAGACGCACTTGTTTTCTTTGGGATCCTTTTTTATTTTTGTAAGAGCCCAATCTACTACTAGAAAATGTTGTTCACTTTGACCGGTTACATATTGTCGTCAAACGTCAAAATATTGTTCACTTTGGCCCGTTACGTACATGTCTACTATGAAAAGGTTTCTACACCCTTATAAGGAATGTTTTATTCTCCTCTCCAATGGACGTGAGATCTCATAATGGACAGAACGAACAAAGATAGTATCAAACTGATTCCCTAAATGCTTTTCTGTATAAAGTTCAATGTCCCAACTATTCACGAAATGTGAGAAGCAGATGAATGATAATTTAAGATAGGGAGGAGAACAAAACACCATTAGCAGATTAGTGTCGCACCACGATTTAAAAACCTTGAGGGGAAGCCCATAAAAGAAAGGAGAACAATATCTGCTAACACTAATCAACCTCTCATAAGTGGACCGTTTGATTTTCACCTCCGCTAAACTCCCAAAAAAAAAAAAATATATATATATATATATATACTAAGAATTTATGATTTTTAAGGTATTTTAAACATTTATTAGTTCTTAAAATAAATATATCCATTAATTCTCTCCCTTGTTTAGGCTAAAAATATTGATATATTTATTAACTAATTTATATACAAATTTAAAAACCTAAAACTAATTCGACATAAAATGAGAAGTGAGGGAGGAAATGAAATTGTGAAAAGAAGATAGAAAAATATGAGTTTTTGTAATCTAACAAACAACAAATAAACTCAAAATCAACACGAACAAGAATCAAACTCACTAAAATCATCAATCTAAGACGAAGAATGAGAAGAGTAGTTCATCATGTTCTTGAATTCCTCAAAATCAAGCCGCCCATCCAAATCGACATCGAACGCGCCAATCATGCGCCTACAGTCACGAACACAGCGCTTATCATCCCAAAGCCCCAACCTAACCAACACATTGTGAAGCTCATCGCACGAAATAAAACCATCGCGATTTTCGTCGAACACTTGGAATGCATTCAAAAGATCGCTCTCAATCTCCTCTCCTCCTCTGTTTATTTCCGAAATCGATTCGTACAGAGACAAGAATTCATCAAAATCAATCTTCGATTTACCTATTAATGACTCGAGATCATCCGAAATGAAATCGACGCCTGTTCGATTAAGCAGCCAATGAAGCTCCTCGATGCTCACGAAACCGTCGCCATTTCTGTCGATCGTTTCGAAAATCCTCTGTAAATCTGAGGCGTTGAATGGAGACATAATCGATGAGGAACATCAACGATTGAAGATTGTAAGTTCATCTCTGGTAGTGATTTTGATCGATTTATAACGAGCAGTTGAAGAGGCGGAAGGTCGCAAGAAAGTTCGGGTAAGGCGGTTTTGGTTTCTTTGCATTGAGTTTCCATTGAAGCTTCGCATGAAAATACGATACCCTTCTATTGGGAGAAATTTATACTGATTTCAGGAGCATGACGTCACTAGGCTGCAGGAAGGGCAAAATCGTAAAACGATACAAATATTTTTTTTAGAGGTAATAAAAAAACTAAATTAATAAAAATCTTTATAAAATTTGTATTTTTTTTTTAAAAAAGTTTTTATAATATCTTAATTTAAATAAAAATATTTTTAAAATAAAAACTTTATATTTTTATTAATTTAGCCTAATTAAAATTAATAAAAAAATGATTATAAAAAAAACTAAATTAATAAAAATCTTTATAAAATTTGTATTTTTTTCAAAAAGTTTTTAATAATTTCTTAATTTAAATAAAAATATTTTTAAAAATAAAACGTAAAGTTTAGGAATAATTTTATTAATTTAACCTAATTAAAATTAATAAAAAAATGATTATAAAAAAAACTAAATTAATAAAAATCTTTAAAAAATTTGTATTTTTTTCAAAAAGTTTTTAATAATATCTCCATCTAAATAAAAATACTTTTTTTAAATAAAAGGATAAAGTTTATGAGTATTTTTATTAATTTAACCTAATTAAAATTAATAAAAAATGATTATAAAAAAAACTAAATTAATAAAAATCTTTATAAAATTTGTATTTTTTTCAAAAAGTTTTTAATAATATCTCCATCTAAATAAAAATACTTTTATTTAAATAAAAGGATAAAGTTTATGAGTATTTTTATTAATTTAACCTAATTAAAATTAATAAAAAAATGATTATAAAAAAAACTAAATTAATAAAAATCTTTATAAAATTTGTATTTTTTTTCAAAAAGTTTTTAATAATATCTCCATCTAAATAAAAATACTTTTATTTAAATAAAAGGATAAATTTTATGAGTATTTTTATTAATTTAACCTAATTAAAATTAATAAAAAAATGATTATAAAAAAACTAAATTAATAAAAATCTTTATAAAATTTGTATTTTTTTCAAAAAGTTTTTAATAATATCTTAATTTAAATAAAAATATTTTTAAAAATAAAAGCGTAAAGTTTATGAATATTTTTATTAATTTAACTTCATTAAAATTAATAAAAAAATGATTAAAAAAAAACTAAATTAATAAAAATCTTTATAAAATTTGTATTTTTTTTAAAAAAGTTTTTAATAATATATTTAATTTAAATAAAAATAGTTTTTAAAATAAAAGGATAAATTTTATGAGTATTTTTATTAATTTAGTCCAATAAAAAAACTCCATTAAATGATAAAAAAAAAATCTAAATTAACAATAATCACTAGCTTTTATATTTTTTTTAAAATCTTTTTAATAATATTCTTAAATTAAATAAATTTTTTTTAAAGAAGGTTAGGAGTATTTTTTAGACAAAATAGGTAAAGTTTAATATTAATTTAGTTCAATAAAAAAAAAACTCTACAAAAGATTAATAAAAAAAAAAAATTGAATGATAAAAAAAGTAAATTAATAAAAAACTCCATAAAATTTGTATTTTTTCAAATTCTATTTAATAATATTCTTAAATTAAATAAAAATATTTTTTTAATAAGATAAAGAGTATTGTTTTTAGATAAGAGATAAAGTTTAATAATATTTTTTTTATTAATCCTAATAAAAACACAAAGATTAATAAATAAAAAATTAAATTAATAAGAATCTCTATCAAATTTGTATTTTTTTCAAATTTTTTAAATAATATCCTTATATTAAAAAATATATATTTTTAGAAGGTTAAGAGTATTTTTTTTTAGTGGAAATCTATCATTTATTTCAAAAATTACAATATTACCCCAATGTTTCGTAATCGTATCAATACTATAACTTGAAGTGAAATTTATAAAAATTGGAAACTAGAACGATGTAGCCCGTGTTAGACGAACACGACTCTCCACAATGGTATGATATTGTCCACTTTGAGCATAAGCTCTCATGGCTTTGCTTTGGGCTTCCCAAAAGGCCTCATACCAATGGAGTTAGTATTCCTCACTTATAAACCCATGATCATTCCCTAAATTAGCCGATGTGGGACTTTCATCATCCAACAGCCCGAACATAATAACGATTTGGTGGTCCAAATTTTTGTTGCAAGTCAACGCTGCACTATTTTTTTGTCAATTTTTCGTTAGAAATTTTGAAAGATATTTACGTAATTTTAAAATGAAATATCAAATAATATTGCACGTTTTGAAAATAATGGAAGTATTTTTTAAAAATAAATAAATAAATACTTTTCACATCTTAAAAATAAACCGATGATATATTTATATGAGATTTGAAAATATCGAAGAAGAATGTCAAACCATTTGATTTATGAATATATTGACGTATCGATGAATATTATAATCTTTCGAAACTACCCGCAATAACATTCTTTATAAGGACATTTTTCTAAATAAGTTAAATTTTATGTTTACCTTCCTAAACCCACCATTTTGTATTAGCAAATTTTAGGTAAGTAATAATCTCGAACATTGGATTCTTGTTGTAAGATCTTATTTTGGAGATGGAACAAAATATTCTTTATAAGGATGTGAAAACATCTCTCTAATAGACACGTTTTAAAATCGTGAGGCGGCGATACGTAACGGGTTAAAATGGACAATAAATGATATCAGAATTAGTCACTAGTAGCGTGTCATCGAGAACGCTGGCCTCCAAGGAGGGTGGATTGTAAGATTCAAACACATCGGTTGGAGAGGGAAATGAAGCATTTCTTATATGGGTGTGGAAACCTCTCCCAAGTAGACCGTGAGACTAATGACGATGCATAATGGGTTAAAGCAGAATTGGGGGTGGATTGCGAGATTGCACATCCTTTGGAGAGGAAAACGAAGCATTCCTTATAGGGTGTTGGGGCAGATTGTGAGTTTCCACATCGGTTGGAGAGGGAAACGAAGCATTCCTTATAGGGTGTTGGGGCAGATTGTGAGATTCCACATCGGTTGGAGAGGGAAACGAAGCATTCCTTAAAGGGTATTGGGGGTAGATTGTGAGATCTCACATCAATTGGAGAGAGAAACGAAGCATTCCTTATAAGGGTGTCGAGCCTCTCCCAAGTAGACCGTAAGACTGATGACGATACATAACGGGCCAAAGCAAACTTGGGAGCGGATTGTGAGATCTCGTATCGATTGGAGAGGAAAACGAAGCATTCCTTATAAGGTGTTGGGGCGAACTGTGAGATCCCATATCGGTTGGAGAGGGAAACGGAACATTCTTTGTAAGGCTGTTAGGGGCGGATTGTGAGATCCCACATAAGTTGGAGAGAGATCAATAATAATTACGATGAAATCATAAACTTTATGATAATTATATATTATTAAATAATAAAATGTTAATTACGATGCATTAAAAGGAAATATTTTAGATTTTTGATGGATTAAGGGTATAATTGAAATTTTCAAATCGTGGAGGACCAAAAAAAAAACAAAAAAAAAAACATGTTTTTTTTATTATTTAAATTTTAATAATTGACCTTCGAATTGATCAATGATTCTTAAAATTATATTAATAAATATTAACTGAATAAAAATAAATTTATATTATTGTAAAATTATATTAACTAAAAAATAATTAATATGATGAATAAAACACGAGGTTTAAAATAATAATATATTTGTGATGTGATATATAAATAATTTGTCACATACGTGTTGAAAAAATATAATTTTATTTTGTATAAATTCAAATGGTCATTTATTCTGTATTTTATTAATTTAATCTACTAATATATATTTTTTTTAATTGGAGTATTAAAATTTAAATCTTTTTAACTTGGTGTGAACGAGTTAGCATATGCACGAGTTGGATTGAATTAAAAAAAATTTGGACCCGCTCGAAATTTCAGATTATTGGGTTGGTGTCCCTAACAACGTGAATAGAGTTCACAATTCAACCTAACCTAAAGTTTCAGGTTAGTTGGATTGATGAACCCGAACAACCCGAATAAAATTTTCAATTCGACCCAACCTAAATTACAAGTTATGGGTTGGTGACCCGAACAACCCGAATAGAGTTGACAATTCAACGTGACCTGAAATTTCAGATTAGTTGAGTTGTGAAGTTGTTTGTTTTTTTATTTATAATTATTTTTAAAGAATTTACTTATAAAACTCAAATAAAGTGTTTACAAGTAACATGATATGCAAAATATTTTTAATTTTTATAATAATTTTAAAGTATGGTAAGGTTAGGTTGGATGGTAACCCTATGTTTTCGGGTCAATGGAGTTGACTTGACAAAAAATGTCAACCCGCAAACTGAAATAATACCTTATTTTGATTTGGTTAGGTATATAATTTCAACTCTGAGCTTAGTCTTGAGTCTCAAGCCTATCACTAGGCGATATTATCTTCGGAGAAGCTAGAAGTTTTCCTTTCGGGCTTCTCCTTAAGGTTTTTAAAACGCGTCTGCTATGGGGAGATTTCCACACCTTTATAAAAAATGCTTCAATCTCCTCCTCAACCGATGTGGGATCTCACATCTTGAAACGCAATGTCGTTTCTCATTTCATCATCTTGCTTCTCGATGACACGACCCACATATTTCTGCATCTATTTGAGACTTTTCAGGTTCGTATAAATGAGCTTTACTAGGTAGTTCAGGAACTTACCAAGACCTTCTCGAGCATATAGCGCTTTTCAAGGTGTATCGATCTACTTCGTCGCTTACTGGCCTTGATCAAGCCATTATAACGCTTATCAAGATAATTTTAGCAAGTATTGTACAAATTAGAAACTATTAAGTTTTAGACGCTTTTGTGATGACCCCATCTCTACGGTTCATGAATGAGAACCTTCTCCATTACGGTTCCTGTTTCGTGGACATCTCGAACGTACAGTGGAAAATTCAAACTTTTGACTTTTTGGTCAAAACATCAAACAGTTTAAGTCGGTACATTCCTAAATTTTTAAGCACCCACTAAAACCGTGACCAATAAAATAATAATAATATGATGATGAAGAAGTTTCCTACCATATCATATATTTAATATGTAATCTAAAAAATGTCACATCATATTCTTTTTATGTTTAATACTTTGTATATTATATTATGTTTGAATTTGAATACAATAACATTAATAATTGGTCAAATCTTGAAATTAATACTAAATTTTAATTATATGGTTAGTTGACCATTATGTATTTTTATTAAAAATATTAAATATATCATGGTTGCACGCCGGTTCTTATTTTATACCATCGATATTGTTGGATGAAAGTCCCACATCGGCTAATTTAGGGAATGATCATGAATTTATAATCAAATAATACTATCTCCATTGGTATGAGACATTTAAAGCGAATAATATCATACCATTGTAGAGAGTCGTGTTCATTTAACATAATATCTCAAAATCATGCTCTAAACTTAGTTATGTTGAATAAAGGACTCCAGGACATTTGATAGTNTCGACATTTTTTTATGACATGCTTACATTACCTATTCCCGCCTCAGAATCCGAAATCTAGATTCGACACCTGGTAGTCCCAACATTTCCCTGAGACATGGTCACATTACTTACTCCTCGCTTCTTAAGAGTCCTTCCAACATGTTTCGTCCTTAGGACACTTGATAGTCCCGACATTTTTTTACGACATGCTTACGTTACCTACTCCTGCCTCAGAATTTAAAATTCATATTCGACACCTGATAGTTTCGACATTTTTCTACTCCCGCCTCGGAATTCAAAATCTAGATTCAACACCGGGTAGTCTCAACATTCCCCTGCGACATGGTCACATTACTTACTCCTCGCTTCTTAAGAGTCCTTCCAACATGTTTCGTCCTTAGGACACTTGATAGTCCCGACATTTTTTTACGACATGCTTACGTTAGCTACTCCCGCCTCAGAATTTGAAATTCAGATTCGACACCTGATAGTTTTGACATTTTTCTACTCCCGTCTCAGAATTCAAAATCTAGATTCAACACCGGGTAGTCCCAACATTCCCCTGTGACATGGTCACATTACTTACTCCTCTCTTCTTAAGAGTCCTTCCAACATGTTTTGTGCTCACTCACATGTATCCTAGGAAAATTCCTAAAATTTCCCAGAGATTATCCAATATAAAATTGCTTACAGTAAAATACATAACTTTCATTTCTTTTAAGTCTTTCTTAGTCATCCTATCTTTAGAATTACTCTAATTAAGATGTCGTTTCAATTCATTCATGTACCTCTCATTTACTCGATTTTATATTTTTAATAGAAATTATATTTAGAAAAGAAAATAATCCATTAAAACAATTTTTCAATGGAATATTTCTTACAAAAATATATAAAAAATAATTTTCAAAAGATTAAAATAAAATGCAGAGTCAATGACGAAAAAAGCTGGTCAACTACTAATTAGGACCAAAAGGGTAATATTAAAAATAAAATATGGTGTTTTCCAAAAGGGTACGGAAGTCTTTGTATATTGTTATGGGTAAACAAAAAGGTGTGAAAACGAGGCAGTTGGGGTCGTTTAATAAAGAAGAAAATTTTAATGACGTCATCCTTATGACAATGCTTCAAAACTGATCTATACGTCACTATCTATGCAATAATTAAATCCTTCGAATTAAATAGGTATAGATTTGAATCTTTCGTTCTTCTCTTCAACGGACGGGAATCTCACAATATACCTTTTGGGGGCTAGCGTCTCGCTTGCACACTGTCTGGTGTCTGACTCTGATACCATTTGTAACAGACCAAAACTCACTATTAGCAGATATTGTCCGCTTTTGACCTGTTACGTATTTCTGTCCGCCTAAGTAATGTTTCGTTCCCCTCTCTAACCGTTGTGAGATCTCACGATCCACTTCCTCTTGGGGACCCATCGTTCGATGTCTAACTCAGATGTCATTTGTAACTGTCTAAGCCTACTGCTAGTAGATATTGTTTGTTTTTGCCTGTTATGTATCGCTGTCAGCCTCACGATTTTAAAATAAGTCTGCTAGGAAGAGGCTAATCCATATAGTTAGTTAGAACTATATCTGAAGAGGCTAAACCATATAGTTACTTACATGTACCAGTGTTCCATTTTTACGCAAAAATACTCCTAACTCACTCCAATAAGATAAATTAGGGATGCGATTGAAATCAGATCGAAAAACGAGCAAACGAAGAGCAAACATGCAAGAAAATGCACCCGATACGCTGATTCCCGCACCCATACACTCGAAATCGCTCTCACACGTGTGTCGTCTTCCCCATTTTCTTTACTTCCTCTCCTCTTCGGTTTCTTATAGCTTCTGAACCGATTTTCTTCCCATTATTTCATGAGTTTTTTTTTTTTTTTTAATTTCAACCAGAATTGATAAATATTTGATTTGCAAAGTTAGAGGTTCTTTTAAGAACAAGAACTAGTTAGAAGAATGAATAACTCTTAGATTGAACTTGGAATCTAGGATGGTCAGTCTTAGATCCCAAGATGACTCCCTCCAGAATTAGCTTGATCAAGACTAATCCAATAAATTGGTTTAACTCATTCATTACCGGAGTAATATGCATATCATTCACATATTACCGAAATAACTTTCAGATCGAACTTAGAATCTATGATAGTCAGTCTTAGATCCCAAGATGATTCACTATGGAATTAGCTGGATCAAAACTAATCCAATAAATTGGTTTAATTTGAACCCAATATATCATTCACATATTACACTAAATAACTCTTAGATCGAACTTGGAATCTATGATGGTCAGTTTTAGACTCCAAGATGACTACCTCCAGAATTACCTCGATCAAAACTAATCCAATGAATTGGTTTAACTTCAACCCAATATATCATTCACATATTACGTAAATAACATGCATACATTAGTTTTTATACATTCATCGTCATTAACCGTCTCTCTTTTTTAAAAAAATTAAATTGAAGTTTACAAAAATACCCCTCAATTTCTTCTTCCTTTTTAATTTATTATCATTATTAATTTAAACTTTACATACCATTTTTATTTATTAAACAAACTTTTTAATATTAAATTCTCACGGTATCGGTCTCTATAAACTCATACAAGTTCTTCAATGTTTTGTCCTTACTGATATAGATAGTGATTTTTAATTCAAATAAATATTTTTTTAGTTATCCTATCTTCATAATCTGTCGTTGACACAGTTTAAATTCATTAATGTACCCGTCATTTACTCTAAAATCAACACATAATATGTATGTGGTCTATGGATATTGTTAAACGATCACGACTCAGCTCAAAGTGGACAATATCATACCATTGTAGAGAGTCGTGTTCGTCTAATATGGTATCAGAGTCATGCCCTAAACTTTGTTGTGCCAATAGATTAGTAAATCCTCAAATGTCGAACAAAAGACTCCAAAAAGAAAAGAAGTCAAGCCTCCTCAAAGACATAGTAAAAAATTACTAAGACTCTAAAGGAGTTGAGTCTCGATTAAAGGGAGACGTACTTCGTTCGAGAGGAGGTGTTGGATGATAAAAGTTTCATATCAAACTAATTTAGGGAATGATCATTGGGATGAGGCTTTTGGGAAATCGTAAAGCAAAGTCATGAGAGATTATGCTCAAAGTGGACAATATCATACATACATTGTGAAGAGTTCTTGTTCATCTAACTGATACCACAATGATGAAAATAGATTATATAAGGTTTTTTATTTTTAAAATCTATTAATAAGACTATAATTATGAGTGGAATGTTTGTTGAAATTATAGGTTGAAAATATTCATCGATTAAGGTGGAAGGTTCAATCCCTCGAGATGTTGAAGCTTGAAGAAGAACATGATTTTTGATTCATACGTTGAGCCGTCACCGGAGATAAATTACAGAGCCGAAAAAGCTCGACGAAGAAGAAAATGGCGTTGCAGAGATTCCCTCGCAGCGTTCTAGTGGAGATCCTGTTGAAATTGGACCCCGAAACCCTCTGCTCCGTCGCCTGCGTCAGTAAAGCCCTACAATTCGCCGTCGTTGATGCCATTTCCTTTCTCTCCACTCTCCATCTTCCCATCGTACGTTAACATGCGTTTGTTTTTCTCAATAGTTTGCTAAGCAATCGAGGCGAGATGTTTTGATGCTGAAATTTTCAATCGCAGACTTTCTTTCCAGATTCTCGTACTCTGAAGACTGGCATTCTAGGTCGGTGTCGAGGCATGAGAAGCCTGACTGTTAATTGCCTTCGCCTTGATGATTCTTCTCTCGTGGATTTTCTTGGACCTAATTTACTCGAGCTGAATTTGCTTTGCTGCTCTTCACTCTCTAGTAAATTCCTTGCTGAAGTAGGCAAACTTTGTCCTAATCTGAGGTGAAAATATCAGATATCTTCATATTTGGCAGTGCGATTGAATGAATCGAACGTTTTCTGTTCTTGTTCCTTTTTAGGGTTGGGATTCTGCTATTCTTTGTTTGATTACTTGTTTATTGTCTGTTCTTGAGGTAGAATTAAAATGCATCTGGTCTCTTGAATGTGTGGATCCCGTTTCTTATTACGTATTTACGTGATTTATTCATGTTATGTTAGGGTTCTTGTGCTTGAATTGGCAGCTCAAGATGATTACGAAGAATTCAACAGAAACTTGGCTGAAATGCTCACAAAATGCTTGCTCTTGGATGTAAGTTGATACGATACTATATTCCTCTGGTTTAGTTCATCATTTCTTAACAATTTTCATTCTGCTTCGGTTCTTAAACAAAATTTTAACAATCATTGAGTAGTAATATCGTTTTTTTTTCATCAAATGGTAGTCAATATCCTTAAAGATTCGAGGAGCAGGAAATGTTGAGACTAATTCCTTTAGTGCTGTTGAAGCATTTCTTCCCAAAACCACAAAAACACTGAAGTTGAAGTCACTGCTTCATGAAGATGCAATTTGCATCATAAACAAACTAAGAGATTCTGGGAACTCCTTAATCAACCCCTGTTCCAGAAACTTTGAATCTCCTCCTTTATCTACAGGGTTAATGTTGCAGTGCTTGTCACTTACCTTGGATGTTATTTCTGATGAGTTAATTATGACCATTGTTGACTCTCTTCCTTTTTTGGTAGAGCTTCACTTGGAAGACATGGCGAACCCCGAACAATTGGTGCACCTTGACTTGACCAATAGGGGACTTCATTCGTTGAGCACTTGTCATAATCTGAAATCACTGTCTCTAATGCGTGGTAGATATAATCACCAAGTCTCTTTCAAAAAGTTGAATGATATGGGTATGTTTCTCTTGTCTGAGGGTTGCAAAGGTCTCGAGTCGGTGAGATTCTGTGGATTCTCGAAAGTCAGCGATGCTGGTTTTGCGTCAATCCTTCACTCGTGCAATAGGCTGAAAAAATTCGAAATTCGTTATGCATTATATTTGTCAGACCTGGCATTTGACGGGTTTGATGCCATTGGTTGCTTTGTGACAGAGTTGAGATTGTTTTCCTGTAGTCTCATAACTTGTGAATCTGTGAAGCATTTGGCCTACTCTACACGCTTGGAAGTCCTTGATCTATGTGGCTGCAAGAGCATATCAGATTCTTGCCTGGATTCCATTTCCACTTTGTGCCATTTATCATCATTGATTCTAACTGCAACTGATGTAACCGACTTCGGTTTATCTGTTCTTGGTCAGGGAAGGCCACCCATCGTACGATTGTCTCTTCGAAGTTGTAAGAGAGTAACCGACGAAGGAATCTATCGTTTGTTTCATGGTGGCGGGACAGTGAGCAAGACGTTGTCTGTCTTGGATATTGGACACATTTCGGGTATAACTGATAGAGCAATCCAAATAATTGCTTCTGTTGGTGTCGGTATTACCGAGTTATGCATCAGATCTTGCTTCCATGTGACCGATTCTTCGGTGGAAGCTTTGGCGATGAAGAAACATTTCGAAGGTGAAGGTAAGTCGCTCTGCAGGCTCGATCTTTTTAATTGCATTGCTTTATCAATTGATGCTTGTAGGTCATTTAGGGAGCCTCTGTTTTCTGGGTTACAATGGCTAGGAATAGGCAATACTCGTTTGAGTAGTGATGGAAATGTTGGTTTAGTTAAGTTTTGTTCCAAACGACCTTGGTTGGCATTGTGTTTGGAAGGCTGTGAAGTTGGATGCCATGATGGATGGCAATTCCATAGATCAAAATGATTGTTGGATGGATGGAAATATAGAATTACGTTGGCATTATATTTGAATTATATTTAGATATATGAGAGCCTTTAGCTGTTTTTTAGCTACTATTGTTTAAAATTTCCATTTAGTGTCTGATTGTAACAGCCACAGATATTTGTCCTCTTTGGGCTTCCCCTCAAGGCTTCGATATTTGTCCTCTTTGGGCTTCCCCTCAAGGCTTCAAAACGTGTATGCAAGGGGAATGTTTCTACACCCTTATAAATTGTGTTTTTGTCCTCCTCCCAACCAATGTGAGAAATCACAACCCCCTCCCCCACCTTTGAGGCCCAGTGTCCTCGTTGACACTCGTTCCTTTCTCCATTTGATGTGGGACCGCGACCAAATCCACCCCTTCAGGGCCCAGCGTCCTTGCTGGCACTTGTTCCTTTCTCCAATCGATGTGGGACTGCCACCAAATCCACCCCCTTTGGGCCCAGCGCCCTTACTAGCACACTGCCTCGTGTCTACTCCCTTCGAGGAACAGCGAGAAGGCTGACACATTGACCGGTGTTTGTCTCTGATACAATTTGTAACGGCCTAGACCCACCCCTTGCAGATATTGTCCTCTTTGGGCTTTCCCTTTTGGGCTTCCCCTCAAAGCTTTAAAACGTGCTAAAGGAAGGTTTCCACACTCTTATGTTTTAGCAGAATTATACTCTATACAAAGTTGATTGATGATATTGAGTGAGTTAGGAAAATGAGAAATTGTGGCATCTAAATCAAGAGAACCGGATTTTCTCTCAACTTCCTAGAAATTTATAGGATGCATTAGAAACTTACTCTCACGGGTAGTCTCATTAGTCTTTTAAACGTGAAGCTAGAACCCCCTTGATTAGCTGAATGCCTCGGTAAAATGAACCTCTTTTTTGTAGCAAATTGAAAGTGTACATACACTAGGATGAGTTCTTTCGTGTTACATACTACCGTTCAAGAGATTAGAAGTTCGAATTATCCACATGTTTAACTAAAGAAAAAAATAGAAGAAAAAGTGAAACACTCTTAGTCGAACTTGTAACACATAAAGAGTATTTTCTACACTCTTAGTTTAATTTCACAACGCATTGGGGAATGTCGATGAATGAATGTGCATAGAAATACAGCTCTTCATAATATACAAATGTTAAGACATGGTGCAACAGAAAGATTAAACATAATATTTGAAAGAAATCATTTTGTTATCGATTTTAAAGGGAAAATAATGGTTTCGTAGTCAATTTTGGCTCCTACTAACTCTATTATAGATTTCTAACCATATTCTCTGTAGAATCCTTTTACCTCTTCCTTCTCCGAGCTTGAGATAGAGAAGAAGGAACAACAGGTTTTATTAGAGAACATCTCATAATGTTCATATCGATCTATTATGCACCTCTGCATCATGCATTGTAGATTTCATACGATAACTGTCTTAGCTCTAATATATCTTTTGTTTGACATTTCTTCAAGAAAAATCACACCTATCACTTTTTTAAATCTTTTGTTTCATTTCTTTGGGAACCAATCACACTTTTTTTTATTAAGAATCTAATTGTAAAACATATTGAATAACCATCTCAATCTTAAACATTAGTTCCAATTTTTAACTCTAAAAAAATCCATATGAAAATCTGAGTTTTAGTTATCAATGGTTAATTTGTTCTTTGATTAATCCAATTTTATTTAAATTAACATATATATATATATATATATATATATATATATATATATATATATATATAACGTGACAATTAGCAAGTAAATTAACTGAAAATAACCAAAGGGCAGAGTTGCTACACGCTTGTTTAAGTATATAACGTACACGCTTGTTTAAGTATATAACGTCCATGGTAATAAAATTGAAAGTTTACGATAAAAACTGATACGATAATTTTTACACAACTCACACAGAAAAATACTTCTCCATAAGATCTGACTTAGATAGGTGGAAGGTAATATGCATCTTAAAACTGGGAGAAGTATCAAATGAGGAGTCAAGGAAGTAAAGTCCACTCAACTCAACTGGTCTACCCTTTTGAGGAGGGCTTGCCCATTAATCTCTCTCTCTCGAATTACATACTGCATCCTCTAGAGCTAAACTGTGTCCTCATATGTGTAACAGATGGCCTTATGTAGAGGGAAAGGGAGGGAGATCATGCATGTTCAAACCATTTTTCACTGCTACAGCATCCATACATAGGAATTAAGAGCAAAAAACAAAACAAAAGAGATAGTAATTCCTATATCATGCTTTCAGAACCACTCAAATCCTAGCAGTATCATTGAAGTACCTGAACTTTCTGTTGGCAGTTGGGCTTTCATATAAAAACTGTTCGGCCACCTCTTCGACTATGTCGGTCGTATGCAGTGTTGAACTTTTCGATCAGCTCGTTCATTATACTGGAAAGTAAGTGTTGGGTGTGAGGTGAGGAGAGGAAAAAGAACAGTGCGAACAGATAAGACAAGAATTAATGCTAGGACAACGCATAGGGTAATATACTACCAACTTAGTGCTCGACATCCTCACAATAGTAGTATACTCTCAAGGGAAAGTTTGATAATTACTGGTATGCATGCAAAACCAAGGAGAAAGAAGCACAAATGCTTCAAAAAGAAGTACAGTAACGTATCCATCAACCAGATAACTTGAAATTGATCAATTAAGAATGCTGCCCCTTAGTTTCATTAGTAGAAGATCAGCTTATATAGTCTTCACTCATTCTTGTTCGTTTTTCTTTCACTCGGTAAATAGGGAAGGGCCGAAGAAGAATCAACCTTTTTTTTTTCACTAAAAGGAAGGAGTTTTGAACTTTTATAAATGTAAGCAAAGATCTGTTGGAAGAGGTAATGTATAGCGTACATATTTGCAAAAGCAAACTCTACATACACACCTGCATGGACGCATTTTATGGACAAGATCCTAACTATGTAATGCTTGATAACATTAGAAAAATTATACAAGCTACCAACACTAAGAGTATGAGCGTGCATCCACATTGAACATTCATTCAATATAGACATACTCAAGTACACTAAACGTGCAATCTAGAATGTAATTTTCTCCCTTCCAAATTCAAACATAATTGGAATGAAGAAAATATACGCATGGAAATGAGATAATTGATAAATTTTCAATTTGACTAGCATAAGTCGAAAAAGAAACATTTTAGTAACTAAAAAATCCACTTAAACCCATGATGTGACGAGTTAAGATGTGGGAAATGAATTTGAGACGACAGCTTTTTGTTTGTGAGATCATCGTTGGGGAAATAGTAAATTTCTTTAAATTGACAATTAGAATGAAAAAAAAAAAATGTTTAAATCTGATATCATATAAGCTTTGAAAAAGTCAAAATGGGTAGAAATGTTTACAAATACTGCTCTAAAAAACGTACTTTGTTTACCACGCACTTGGCATTTCCAGGGTAACGATTCTATTTTTCGAGATCATATGATACTGAGCATATGTTTGTGATTCTAATCTAGTTAGCAGCCACATACAGAGTATTCCACATCTAAAGTATACAATATGATCAGAAATATCATACCTTGAGCAATTAGTGGACATAGCTAGATATGTAATCAACATTGTGTCATTATAGTCCTGAAAGGAGGGACATTATGGAAGTAAGAATAACTAATCACAAATCAAAGTAATGTCTAAATTTTTGGTGCAAACATTTAAAATTTTAACTGCAGGAAAAACCAGGGCCAGGGAAATAACATGTGAGATGCGCGATAGCACTCACCATCAGGAAATCATCTTGAAACTTTATAGATTCAGTAACCGGCAATCTTCTGAGCAAACTTGACACTTGTCTTAGTAAGGAACTCTCCATGGGAACATCCCCTGATACAAAGAATAACAGATAGAAAATATCAATCTCAAATTGAGCCATTAAATCACAAGTTTCAGGAAGAATTAGAACCACTAAATGTAGCAGCCATGTTCGGACAATGATCAGAAATCAGAGCCTAACCACAACTAATAAAAAGAAAAGGAATAACCACCCTGGGCTTTTATACTCTTAAAATTTTTCATCATAAACATTTTTATGCATAGTACAGAAAAGAAAATACCATTTTGCATTGCCAGAAGATAACTGTGAAGTATCCTGATCCTGCTGTTTAGCATTTTGATGGCACTGTGAATACCCGCAAGGTGAGCAGCCACTACATTGAAGACAAAATTTCTCTCATTATAAACATATCAAATCATAATAATTTTCTTTCTGGCAATAAGAAATAACGAGGTTTAACCCCAGATTAAAATACATAGAGGTATTGGATCACTCACGTTGAGTAGCAGCAGAGCCTCCGTCAGATGGTTTCAAATGCGCAACATGATCAACAGAAATTCGCTCAGCTTCTACTGTCTTTAAAGAGTAAGAACAGGAAAATTTGCGAGAAACTCAATAACCAGAATTGCAACAAGTTTGAAGGACACAAGGAGCGACCAAGCAAACAAACCTCTATAGTGTAACTTGAGCGAACAAAAATTAGCTGAGGAATCCCTTCAATAACATGTAGCTCTATAGTTGTAGAAACCACAAACAAAAAACAAGAGTTAATACCACCATGCAAACAATTTTTTTCTCAATCTTTTTCTAGTGGAATTTTACCATGGGAATATTGTGGTAACGAGTAATTTAAGAGCAAGACA
The DNA here is from genome assembly GCF_002738345.1 of Cucurbita maxima. Lineage (NCBI taxonomy): Eukaryota > Viridiplantae > Streptophyta > Magnoliopsida > Cucurbitales > Cucurbitaceae > Cucurbita > Cucurbita maxima. Next base: position 1,684,979 of record NW_019272019.1, read on the forward strand.
AGTAATTTTCATTGGGGTGCACAAAAACAAAACCTACGTCCACCCCTCATGACAATCACCCTTAGAAGGCCTTTGGTTAAAATAGCTTTCTAAGAGCCCAAATTTTTTATTTTTTCCTCATAATTATCTTGCCTCCCCTCTATATCAAAATCTAACAATCAATTTAGACAGTAAATGCCATGACTGCGCACACCCTTGTCACCTGCCACATGCAATATGTTGTTTTCTAAGTGACATCTCTAAATTGAGGACAAGATGAAAATGTTTCAAGTTTTGAACAAATGTCCCCCTGAAGGTGAAATTGGGTGGATTGGGTGATAAATGCAACAAATTTGTAAGCCAGGCATTAAAAAGACCTCATAATTTAAAAAGTCAAAGTTTCACATTCTCTTCTCAAATATATATATATATATATATATATAGATATATAATCCATATTATACACCAAATATATATTTTTTATCTTAGAAGTATTATATCCCAAAGACAAATACCATATCATCAGCATTCCAGAGTTTTCCTCTTGGCAATATACGGATAGTTCTTTCCTAACAGTTCCCCAGAAAACAGCTTACTAAGCTTGGAATACTTTCCAATTTCTTTTGATCGAAACTTCACATAGAATGGATCAATTGCCAAGAACTCTGTTACTATCCCTTGAACTTGTGACCATCCAAGAGAAAAGTTATAGACTTCTTGATGCTTCCCAACATGATAGTTTGAATGCCAAAAGATTATTAAAAAAAAAAAAAAAAAAAAAAAAAAAAAAAAAAAAAAAAAAAAAAAAAAAAAAAAAAAAAAAAAAAAAAAAAAAGTAAAAGACCAGGGTTTCAGAATAAGATGACAATTCCTGAGTATATGAAAACCAAACTATGCGCACTAATATTCACCACCATGGAAATCATGGATGATATACCTGAGAATTGGCATGAGAATGATGAAGACAAATGATCATATAACCAAAGAAATTTATTGATAACACACTGCAGACAAAAACCATGTAAAGAAGAAGAAAAGAAACAAGACATATTACCACTCTCATAAATCGTGACTGGGAGATCCTTTTGGGCATGATTAATTGAAGGATTGAGAAGAACATATACAGGGCTTTCATTGATATCCATCAACTGTTAAGTCAGAAAGCTCATCAAAATTAACAGTAAAATTGTATCCATTATCATATTCTAATTTCCCATCCAAGAAAAAAGATACAATTTCGTCTATCAAACTATATACTTTCTCTTGTTCAAGTAAGAAATTGAATTTCAACATTGAAAGCTAAATACATAAACTAAGCTACCCATCCTCCCAAAGAAGGCTAGGAAGATTACAAAGAACCTTCAATTGCATTTGAACAGAGTTAGAGAACAAGCATATTATAAAAATATCTTTGAGAGAATAGAACTAGACAAAGGCTGGCCTTCAGAAATTTTTTATCATATCATAATATTCAATGTGGCACCTTATCATAAAAGACAAAGAAAAAGGAAAAAAAATATATGTGAACATATTCTGAACTCTAGTAAATAAATAAATTTCCAGAGAGTAAAGACTGGAAAACATCGGCCAGTAAACTAGAAACTTCTCTGTAAGATGGATGCTAATAGAGTGGAATGACACTACTTTCATTAAGCCCTCCCCTAACTCCTGTCAACCCCCCAACCCTCGAGGGAAAGGGCTATAATAATACAGCACCAAAACTCTTTTTCTCATAGCCTTCAGGAAAAGTCATCAAGCAAGGGGATGAACCCTATCACCAATGCCCTCTCATTCTATGAACTTGTGATTTTAAAGGCATTTGAATGTTTGCGTGTTTTTTCACCATTAACCAATCAGAAAAGGTAGAATAGGAAATTCCTATTAGAACAAACATACCTAAAACTAGAAATCTTAGTGCCAAATTACAAAACTTTTGAGTGACCTTCACAAACTAGAATCATCGGTCATATATGTTGCAGGTCTAAATTAGCTTGTTGTTTTTCTTATTAATTTTGAAAGAGGTACATGTGCCTTTTATATAATACAACAAGCCTAACTAAACCCCTAGATAGCAACTAACAATAAATTTAAATAAATCCCTAGATACTAAGTAATAATAGAGATAGATTAGGGAGGTCGTCTACTTCCCATACTTAATGGTATTACACAAATATCTCCTAACTTAAGGCTAATCCTTCGACACTCCCCCTAAGCTGAGTAATAGATATCATTCATTCATAGCTAGGATACTAACTCATGATGTAGTAAGCTATGAAGTCCTTTTGTTAGCACATCTGTCAGTTGAAGTTGTGAGAACACATAACTCATGTATGCTATCCCCTTAGAGCACTTCCACAAGCGTTACTTGCATCTCTCGTGCTCACTCTTCTTGGAGCACTTCTACGAGCATGGCTTGTCTCTCTCATGCCCATTCCTCTTAGAGCACTTCCATGGACGTCACTGGTCTCTCTCATGCTCACTCCTCTTAGAGCACTTCCATGGACGTCACTGGTCTCTCTCATGCTCACTCCTCCTAGAGCACTTCCATGGACGTCACTGGTCTCTCTCATGCTCACTCTTAGAGTACTTCCACGGGCGTTGTTTGCCTCTCTAGTGCTCACTTCTCAAGTAGTGGCTTTTCTAAAGGTACCATCCGATACTCCCATCCGAGAATTGGAGTCCTGCCTTGACGAAATTGAAGATCTTAGTTCTATCCCCTCTTTTTCTTCCTCCAGCACCTTGGTTCCCTCCATTATTAAATACTTCAAATATGAATCTCAGATTTTGATGATTTGTGATGACAATTGGAAGAACGTTTTCAGATTTTTCTTGACATGATGGTGAAATAATCAAAAGGGAAGAAAATAAATCCTATTTCCCATTTGAAGTATGATATATTATATTATGGACCTCCTTTCTACTTGGACCTTCCTTAAAATTCTGGATTCTCAACCAGTTGAGTGCCAAAATTGCTGCCCAAACTTCTAGTGGAAATGGGCTACACACATGAAACTGCAACATCTACTTCAAGTTTCTGCTTCATTTATGAATATCACAACCTTATGCGAGTGATTGTTAGGATGAGGTTGTTTTTCCTCTATCACAAGAATATTTGAAAGGACCTTGTTCTTCCTCTATTGCTGGTTGGAATAGTGGAATGTGTGTCCGAATGGTGTACCAGATGAATTAGTAGTGAGGGCTTGTTGGATTTGCTCACTAAGTGGAATTAGAATAGTGTAGTAGTGGAATGCACGGATGATTTGCAGAATAGTGTAAATAGGTTTGTTGGGTGGGTTGCTGGGTGGAATATGTGATAAAGTGTGATTAACTTGCTTCTTCAGTAGAGGACTTGCAAGCGGTGAATCAATTGTGATTAGTTCTTTTGGGCATTCAATTACTTTTTCTGAGCTTGCAAGTAGAGATATCAATTTTACCTACGGGGCCCCCACCCTGAATGGGGAGGGGATCCCCCATTTAGACAGGGAATGGGGAATATTCTTTCCCCATTAGATAAATGGGGCAGGGGACAAGATTATATTCTCCATCCTTGCCCCCACCCAATTCCCCCTTCCGCTTAATATAAATATATTTTTTTCTTTTTTCCCTGAGCAGCCGAGAGATGAAGAAGATTTAGTTTGAGTGTTCGAAGTTTTCTGAGAGGGTATGGTAGGAATACAAATGAAACATTCCTTTGCCCTCACACAGAGAGCCTAGAGAACTAAAAATAAGAACTTCAGACCAATTACCTAGTTACTAATTTCCACAAGATAAAATACCCAAGGCATTGGTAGAAAAAAGAGAAAGGTGCTTCCTAGTTCCATTCTCTACTCCCCAAAGGACTGAGGTGTGGCGGTGGGAGGCCAAGGTTAAGGTTTGAGAAGGGGAGGGAGGAAGGGAGGGAGCTTTGTGTAGTGATCATAATCTTATCTATACTCTGAACATGTCAATAGATCCTAACAATACCATTCTTTCATTCAACACTTAAATAACAACGTAAGAAATCCATTCTCCACGGTAGACTTCCCATCTAAATTTGATGAGCATTGAGCTAGTTGAAAGTCGCACTTTGTAAACCCTCTTGATAAGAGAGTACTACTAAAAAGGCGATTGTCTTAGGCAAAAAGCTGTCAGTAATCTAAGGTTAGGAAACCTAATAAAAAATACTGGAAATACATTCATCAGTTTCTTTTATGAGAAACTAGCTTTCATTGAGATAGATAAATAGGAAATACGGGCAATACAAAAACAAGCCCAAAAACAAAATAGCCCACACACCCAATTGCAACAAGGGGCTCCAATCCAGAAGAATCATACTAAACTAATAATTACAACAACAACAACAACAACAAAAAAAAAAAAAAAAAAAAAAAAAAAAAAAAAAAAAAAAAAAAAAAAAAAAAAAAAAAAAAAAAAAAAAAAAAAAAAAAAAAACAATTGTATTAACAGTGGCCCACATGGATGAATCAAATCAAAGACGTGCAGAAGGTCCTCCCTAGATTGCTTAACCCCACAAAAAAACTACTATTCCTATTCAGCCAAATGGTCCACAACAAAGTAAAAAACATTTGAGATTGCCAAAGAGCCCTTTCTTTTGTCACGAAAGGGACAATTCAAGGGCACCTCCTCAAATATCAAACAACCTCTATTACGAGCAAGCGCAACCCCAACGGTCCTAAAAAATTTGTTCCACAAGGAGGTAACAAACACACAGTCCCAAAATAAATAGTCAAGATCCTCTTCCTCTCTCCTACAAAGGGCAGACCATTAAAGACACAACAAAACACCATGGAAGAAAGCCTCTAGATAAGATCAAGAGTATTCACTCTCCCATGCAAAACTTGCCATGCAAAAAACATAATAATCACTTTATAAGGAATTTTAACATTCTAAAGGGAGAAACACGTAGACCCTTAGGGGAAGAAGGGGCACAAAGAATCCAAACAAAATAACTATGGGAAACGCCTTCGAGAGCTTTGGAAGGCAAGTCCAAGAGTCCTTCTCCCCAAAAGCATAGGAGATTGACAATCTAACAAGCCTCACGATCAAAAAGTGCACAACAACAAAGACAATGAAGAATTGTCAGAGGAAGGCAAGATAGAGAACATCAAGTGTAACATCTTCTCTGATAGGTGGTAAAGACTAGGGAACAAGGAACACTAAGGTTTCTCTCCCACCCAACAATCCTCCTAGAAGTAGGTATTTGAACCATCCCTAATACAACATTTAATGAACTGAGAGAACAAAGGATATCCTAAAGCAATAGCAAACCATGCGATCCTATAAAAACCCTTAAACCTACCACTAGAGACCCATTCAAAACCTTCGCCACAAAGAATTAGGCTCCAACTAAAATTTCCAAAACCATTTCACCAAAAATACATTCATTGTATTTTCAAGGCGAAGTAAGGATGAGCTTATTGAAATTAGAGGGCATTATAGGAGTTCAAATTGTGTGATTCTAAGTAAAAGGTGTAAGAAATTGGGTTAAAAGTTGAGAAAATTGTTTTTCTTTGAAGGGAGTAAAACTACTAGCAGTGACTATGGAAGCGCTGTAAAGGGTCTTGAGAGTCAGAGTCTTTTCAAGGAAGCGATTGAGCAGGAAGATGGATCGAATTAAGTCAATTGGAATTCAATGTCAAACCTTGTGAGAAGGCTGGCCAGAGGATCAAAAAAATTGGCCATCAAAATACTGTCCTCTAATCTAATTGGAGTCTGTACGCGCATCCACACATACACGTACGCAGGGAGAGAGGCAGAAAGAAGTAATAGAGTTAATACTAAATTGGACATCTTTTGAATCTCAGGTATGTGTTTTTTTAATGAGAAACCAAGTTCTCATCACATCAAGAAGAATGAAAACAAATACAAGAACATACAAAAATCCATCCCCACAAAAGGAATTCAAACCCTAATTAAGAAAGAACGGACTCCAATTTGAAAGGAAACCTATCTAATAACTACAGAACTCCGGTGAAACTAAGACTCACAATTCTCAGGTGCGCAAATAAAATTCTTTAGGAATTAAGAGTCCGTTTAAAATTTCAATAAGCGCAGTACACTTGAGAATGTGAAAGCCATGTAAACAACTCTGTGTCAAGATAGTAAGACAGCAGTTCAAATGGTAACTCACAGCCTTATGGATATGCATGTCAGACTCCAGGGCATCACTCCCAGTAGAATACCAACCCAAAATGTAGAAGTGGGGAAAAACTTTCTTATCTGTTCCGAAAAAGAGAGCAACTTAATCATCATAAACAACAAAATCAACACCAACCAAAAAGCGAAAGAAAAATGAAAGAGACGTCGGAAATTACTAACAGAGCTCTTGCTTCTTCTCAAGGAAAGTGCGGTCCAGTGATTGAGTTTTGGGGTCATAAAGAAGCTCAAAGCTGTTAAAGATCTCAACCGTGCGGCCCCTCTGAACGCCAACAACACAACCATAAACCCTAGGTGCGGGAGGAGAAGTGGTAAGGTCCACAGAATCGGCTACATCGGCGTCATTACTCAAGGCGCAAGGAGATGGAGCTGAGCAGCAAGAGGACGGAGGATTCATCTGAGACTTAACCCTAGTGTAGTGATCGGAAATGTTCACAATCACAAGAGGGTGCAGCTTGAATGTCAATCCGCTGCCAGAAGACGCCATGATCGATTGCAACAAAACAAGGAACAAGCGATCGAGGATCCCAGATTTGCTTGACCTAGAAATCAAAACCAGAGAGAATGGAACACACAAAGTAGTGGATTTAACACTGTTTACCGAAATCTTCCAGTTCGTTCTTCAATTCTCATCCATCATCAATGCTCTGTTTTCGGCAATCTCCGAAACTTTTCTGAAAGAAGCTGAAGAGAAAGTTCCCGTGCGCTTCGCAGCTTTACACAGTTAACTCATGCACATTTATGTATATTGTAATTTCATCATAAAACTTTCAATTTGTATAATATATTTTTATTTATTAAAATTATTATTTTTTTTTAAATATTTACATTATTAATGTTAAAAATAAGAATCAACATGATTATTTTTATTTTTAAGAGATTCCGCACTAAAATAGATATTCTAAAAGCTAAAAAAAAATTAATTTTTTTAGTTTCTTTTTAAATAATAATATTTTAACTAATTAATTTTTTTGTCCGGTTAAAGCCAATATATTTTATAAGATTTTGTCCAATGAATCTGAAACCCAAACCGAATATTTTTCGGTTTCAGAAAATTATCCCAATCCAACTCGAAAATGCTAACTCAACCCAATCCAACCCCTATGATTCGAGTTGGGTTGGTTCGGGTTATTGGGTTCAATGTACATCCATACTATTAGATTTACTCTTATCCATCGAGTTAATATTAGATTTACTATTATCAATTTATGTCATATCATTAGTGGTTAGTAAAAATTTCAAAATTTTACTCAAAATTAGTTAATTAGACGCATCTAAAATCGTAAATGAATAAAAAAATTTAAACATCCAGTCTTGCTCTATTAACAACAACGAGCCCTCCACAATAACATGAACCCTCGTGATTCTATTTTAATTCACTCAAAAAATCTCGTAAAAATGGAGGTAATTATCTTCGTTCATATGTAATAGATTCAATATGAAACCTCAATTGCACGTACATCAAAATCAACTGTTTTATCTCTAACAATGTTCAAACTTTCAATGCAACAACCCAAACCCACCACTAATAGATAGTGTCCTCTTTGGGCTTTCCGTTTCGAACTTCCCCTCAAGGTTTTTAAAATGTGTTTTTTTAGGAAAAGAATTTCACACCCTTATAAAAAATGTTTCGTTATAACCAACATGGGATCTCACAATCCACACCCTTATAAAGAATATGTCGTTATCCTCCCAACCAACGTGGGATCTCATAATCCACCCTCCTTCAACTACTGGCAGTAGGCTTTGGCTGTTACATTCAGATATCTATCAAATAGGTTTCGCTTCCTATCACTTCTAGCAAGGACATAAGTAACATTCAGAAACGTGGAAAGCTTTAAAAGTCTATGAAGTTGCTGTTATTTTCTATATTCGACCGAAAAAAGACAAATACAGTCATTATTGGTCGTATGTATACTCTTTTCAAAGAATATTTGTCGAAAACTCGACATAGCTATACATTAAATATACGAAACTATACAATTCGATCCTAAATCATTGGTAGACTTGGTTTTTTACAAAGGGGTTCCCTGTAGGATCCAAATCAACAACAAAAGTATCACCAGGCTTTGGATCACCATAAAGGAATGCCTCACTTAAAGGGTCTTCAACTATCAAGGTAACGGCTCTCCTAAGAGGCCTAGCACCATAAGCTTGGTCATACCCTACTTGGCATATGAGATCCTTTACTGACTCTGATAACTCTAGACCCATCCCAAGCGACATGAGCCTATCCTTTACTTCTTGAAGCATCAGGTTTAAGATCTCAAGCATCTAATGTGAAACAATGCAAACCAATCGTATGAAAAACTAAATCAGTGTCTCAATGAGTTCAATCCAGGTTTGCATTTAGGTGAAGACGAGAGAGGTCGAGCCGTAGTTATTTCGAAACAAAAAAGAACAAACCGGACTAACCTGAGCCTTTTGAAGGGGTTGGAACACGACTATCTCGTCTATCCGATTCAGCAACTCAGGACGAAAATACCCCTTGAGTTCCTCTATCACAAGAGATTTCATTCCTGCATATGAACTAGATGACTCGTCTTCTGAAGTAAAGAAACCGATGGAGTGATGTCTACCCTTTATGATTGAAGTCGAACCGATGTTTGATGTCATTACTATCAATGCGTTCTTAAACGACACTCTCCGTCCCTGTCGGTCCCGATTTGAAATGTAAGACAGTAAAAAACAGCACTAATCTTGGAGTACAATGAGCACGAACCTGAGAATCTGTAAGGTGTCCGTCTTCAAACAACTGGAGGACGATGTTGTAAACATCTGGATGAGCTTTCTCTATCTCGTCGAGCAATACAACTGTAAATGGCTTCCTTCTAATTGCTTCTGTTAATGTTCCGCCGTCTCCATAGCCGAGATATCCTGGAGGTGATCCGATTAGTTTACTCACAGAATGCCGCTCCATATATTCGCTCATGTCCAGTCTTAGCATAGCTGCTTCCTGCACGAATGTTATGTTTAGTGTCGAAATGCAAAATAGACGTTGTCAGTAATATTCAACGGCTAGCGTAAACTCTGCACGCAATTAAGTCACAGAACATACGGTGGAGGACGAGTTTATGAGGGGTTTGAGTTCAACATGTAGGGGTGGCGTTCAAACTTCTAATCTTTCGGTTACAGAAAAAGTGACAATCAAACAATATATGTGTAGAGGGCTGTAAATAATGATAATAATGAAGGTATTACCGAACCGAAGTAGCACCTAGCCAGAACTTTAGTTAGCTCGGTCTTGCCAACTCCAGTAGGGCCACAAAAAAGTAGAACTGCTAAAGGTCGGTCGGGATCCTTAAGCCCAACCCGAGACCGTTTAACAGCTCGAGAAATTGCAGAAATAGCCTCATCTTGCCCGACAACTTGCTTTTTGAGCTGTTCGTCGAGACCCATCAGAAGAACGCTCTCATCAACCGTTAGCTGCTGAACTGGGATGCCTGACCAAAGAGAAGTAACTGCTGCGACATCATCCGGTCCGACCACCACAGGTCTGGAACAAATAACAGAATGAATCAATACTCTTTTTAAAAAAATTGTTTGGGCCAACAAATAACATTTTTCATATTGAAGTTTCATACTCAAAATTATCTGACATCGAAGATAAAGTCGACTCCACGATGTTATTCCCAGAAGAATCCAAGCTTTGTACTTCACCATCTTTGAGTTTATTGGCCAGATTCTGTTCATAGCGGAAGAAGAGATATCAATAATGATCACAGATTTGAGCAATAATATCAAATATGCAAAAACAATACCATTTCATGCATAGCCTGAATGGCCTTAATTTCTTGCCAATACTCATCCTGTGATTTAGAGAGTATAGAAGTCTGCAATTCTTTTCTCTTCTTAAAGGCTTCCATACGAGCTCTACTACCTGCTTCGTCGATGAGATCGATAGCCTTATCCGGAAGATACCTATCACTTATGTATCTTGCAGACAGATATACAGCAGCGTTTATCGCTTCAAATGTAAACCTGCAGTTGTGGTGAGCCTCGTACTTCTCACGAATGCTCAGCAACATTCGCACTGCATTATCCTATATTTAGGATCCTATCTCATTAAACATTGAAAAATGAATGGTTTGTGCATAACATACAATTAAGAAATGGAAAAATTACCTGGCTTGGCTCCTCGATCAGCACAGGCTGGAATCGTCGCGCTAATGCTTTATCAGTCTCAAATTTCTTTCTGTATTCACCAATTGTGGTGGAAGCAATACACTGCCAGCAATGAAATAGTTATGCACCAAAAATGACTTGAGTGGACGACGGATATAACGCACACGCGGAGAGAACAGAAATATGATTCTTGATTGGCCTAAGTAAATGATCAAGAGATTGACATAAAAATTCAAATACAAAAGCATTTCTAAGAGAAAACAATTTGAACTTAGTCCATTTTGTCACTCATTGTGAGATTCTACGTCGGTAGGGGAGGAGAACGAAACATTCTTTATAAGGGTGTGGAAACCTCTTCCTAGAAGATGCATTTTAAAACCTTGAGAGAAAGCCCGAAAAGGAAAGTCTTAAGAGGACAATATCTCCTAACAGTGGACTTTGATGGTTACAAATGGTATCGGAGCCAGACCCCAGACGATGTGCCAGTGAGGAGGTTAAGACCCAAAAGTTGGTGGACACGAGGAGGTGTGCCTGTGAGATTCCACATCGATTGGGGAGGAGAACGAAACATTCTTTATAAGGGTGTGGAAACCTCTCCCTAGCAAACACGTTTTAAAAACTTCATCTCAAGGGAAAGCCCAAAGAAGACAATATCTGCTAGCGTGGACTTGGGCTGTTACACTAATATACGGTTAATGAAGGACAAAACACATGCAAATACTCATACTACTTAATCACAATATCAATTATGGCAAAGCCAATACTATCATCTGAGCGAGTTATGTAAAAACTAATACATGACATAGTATACATTATTTCCAAGCAGTAAAAGCTAAGCATAGTTCACAAGATCATTTAGGCACTTCAACATGATAACCGTTAAAAATTAAGTGAAGATACCTGCAGTTTTCCTCTCCCAAGTGACGGTTTCAATAAATTAGCGAAGTTAAGACCAGACCCTTTACTTCCACCTCCAGCTGCGCCAAGCTCAGCAAGTGAATGGACTTCATCAATGAAAAGGATAATATTGCCTGCAAGCCAACCGTAACATAGATGTGTAAACTTTCAAATGTTTTGCCGGTTATCCATAAAAAAAAATTTAAAAATGTTACACTAAGCCTCGACCTGATTCTGTTATCTCGTTAATTAGTGCAGTAACACGTGCCTCCAATTCTCCCCTTTCCTTTGCACCAGATACGAGTAGTCCAATATCCAATGACATTACTTGTTTGTTCTGTGGATAAAATGTTGTTTTGTTTCAATAAGATAAAGAGATAAATCATATGAACAATAGAGAAAACAAGCCATACATACCTTCTTAGAATTGCAAACAAAAAATCACTTAGAATTACACCATTTAACGCTCAAGCTCATCGCTAGCAGATATTGACCTCTTTGGGCTTTCCCTTTCAGGCTTCCCCTCAAAGTTTTTAAAATGTGTCTGCTAGGGAGAGGTTTCCACACCCTTATAAAGTGTGTTTCGTTCTCCTCAACCAATGTGAGATCTCACAATCCCCCCCCCCCCCCCCCCCCCCCCCCCCCCCCCCCCCCCCCCCCCCCCCCCCCCCCCCCCCCCCCCCCCCCCCCCCCCCCCCCCCCCCCCCCCCCCCCCCCCCCCCCCCCCCCCCCCCCCCCCCCCCCCCCCCCCCCCCCCCCCCCTTCGGAGTCCAGCGTCCTCACTGGCACTCATTCCTTTTTCCAATCGATGTGGCACCCCCACCAAATCCAACCTCCTCCGGGGCCTAGCATCCTTGCTGACACATCGCCTCATATCCACTCCCCTTCAGGGCTCAACCTCCTCGCTGGCACACGTCCGGTGTCTGGCTCTGATACTATTTGTAACGCCCAAGCCCACCACTAGCAAATATTGTCCTCTTTGGGCTTTCCCTTTCAGACTTCCCCTCAAGGTTTTTAAAACGCGTCTGCTAAGGAGAGGTTTTCACACTCTTATAAAGGGTGTTTCGTTCTCCTCCTCAACTGATGTGGGATCTCACAACAAAACTTAAATTTTCCGTTCTATATGGTGTACTTCGCCAGAAATTTCTGTAACCGCAATGTTTTGTTGATTTTGACCAACTGGAATCCTTGTTTGTAAGGCTATTTTGTTTGTTTGGACACACCTAATCTCCCCTGTAATTTCATTTGCTCCATTAAAAGTATTGTTTTCTATCAAAAACAGAGGTTCGATTCATGAACGAACAACGTGCAAGCAGGGGAAAAACCTATCGAACCTTGATTTGTAATCCTATTCCTTGCCCCAAGAAACACAAAATAGAATTAAATAGAGAAAATGTTGGATAATTTGGCAGACTACCATCTCTTATCATGACTCCAACACAAAACAAGACCACAAAACACAGAAGCATCAAACCAAATCAAAGCTGAATGTAAACGTCAGAAGCGAATATGTGAAAATAACCGTAAAATAGCAAGCAGCGATTAAAAATCGTACCAACAGTACGAACGGAGCATCTGCTTGAGCAATACTGAGAGCCAACCCTTCAGCAATTGCTGTCTTTCCTACTCCACTCTCGCCAATAAGAATGGGGCTATTTTTTGTTCTGCGACAAAGGATCTCCACGACTCGTTTAACTTCAGAATCTCGACCAAAAATAGGGTCGATGAATCCTTCACTAGCACGAGCAGTAAGATCCACACAGAACTGAGCCAAAGCACTATTCTCTGACACAATTATTAAAAAAAAAAAAAAAATTGAACACCTCTTTTCCATTGGTCAAATTCAAAACAAAAAAAATAAAACACATATATTCAACATCATAACGTATTACCTTTTTCTTTTTGAGAGGGTTTTATACGAAGAACTTTTCTAGAAGCCGATTTCTTAGGCACCCATTGTTGCAATGCACTAGATGGCTCTCTACCATCTTTGGCAAGCTCCCCCTTAAGCCTAGATATTGCTGCATCTACCAACTGAGTAACATTTACCCCTAAGCTGAAATCATTTCAAGATAACAGCCTATTCAATAGCAGTTAGGCACACGTATCTAAATTATGGTTGAAAAGAAATCAAAGAATTTTCAAAGACAAGCTCCTTTGTTGCTCAGATCGTTTTAAATTAGCTCGCTTAATGACTCCGTCACCAATTTTTACATGATATCTATCTTAATGGGCATGCATTTATTGTTCCCTTGTAATTGTTTGTTATTTTTTTAAGATTTTTCTTTTGTTTCACTCATCTCTAGAGTTTGTATCTTTTGAGAATTAGTCTATTTTCATTAATTTAACAAAAAGTTGCATTTCTTGTTTTAAAAAAATCTTCTGCACAATTGCTGAAGTTTTTACATAATGTTGATTATAGAATTGCAATCCAAATCTCCTCCAAAAACCTCTAAAAATCTCTAAATTCCCCTATATCTTCTTTCGAGCCATAAAAGCCACGAAATTATGAAAATTAGTCCCTTGCCAAAGGGCAACCTTATTATGAAAAGGAAAATTAACGAATGCCTCCTCCACAGTCCACCATACTCATACACCCTCTTGGCAAGGTCAAACCAGAACCAAAGGTATCCAAGAGTACGGCCCAAAGCTTCACGATAAAGCATCGCTTCCAAAGCACATGATCTAAATCCTCACTGCTTCGTTTTCTCTACCGAGCCCGTAGGCTGTCTTTTTTAGCTCCTCTTTTAATATAGTGTTCTCACTTATAAACCTAAAAGAAAAGAAAATTCTCCACTGCTTTCTGCACAATGCAACACTAGAATCCAAAGCCATAGAAGATCTTTGAACAAAGTTCGCATTATATGTCCTACGAAATTTTAACATCCTAGGGATATGGGTCTTTCGTAAATGGAGGTAGATGGTGTTTGTGCGGGGGAAGAAGTAGAATTCTTCTTTCGACTTATTTTGAATAATTGTAAAGCTCAAACAGAGAGAACCTTAATACATCTAGGTTAAAGTACTCAAGACTATATTGAAAATTTTTAAGTATCATCTTCATTGATGTTTATGATTATTTATACAAGTTGTATAATAATCATTGCTACATCAATGGAACCAAGACTCAATCATGGAGGATCATCCTCTCCTAAAACAAAGTAAATAACTTAAAATAGAAATGAAAGTGGAGTTCCTATAACTATTGCTACATCAATACAGTCATGACTCAATCATGGAGGATCATCCTCCTAAAACAAGGGAAATAACTAAAAATAAAAATGAAGGTGGAGGACTTCTTATAGTACGGACACTGGGAAAAAAAAAAAACAGCATAAAGAAAAATTCAACCAATGGGTTCCATACGCGAATGCTTCTTTCTACCATGAGTGTAACGTGTGTACATTTATAGTGGCATTGTATCAAACTTCCCGACCTCAAAGAAAGCTTCTCCTCAAACTTGAATTATGGAAATCGTTTGGTCGTATCTTGAACATTTCCCAAGAGGCATCAGCTGGTGAAGAGTGGCTCCAGTGTATCAAAACTTCTGACTATCTAGCTTTAAATTGATGGTCCAAAATAGCAAGTGGTTGAGGAGGGTCAGGGGCTGGAATTGGAGGAAGTTTTGGATTATGATTGACATTGCCTTCATGGAATGGTTTGTGTGTGGAAACGTAGAACACTGGATGTAATTTTGATTCGGTTGGTAAGTTTAACTTATAGGTCATAGAACAAATTCGTTCTAATACCTCAAAAGGCTCGGAGAATTTTGCGGCAAGCTTTTGATTTTTCCAAGAAGCTAACAAAGACGGGCGATATGGTTGAAGATGCAGCAGGACCTTGTCTCCAATATTGAACTCAAATGGTCGGTGCGATATGTGCAATTGATCATATCGATCCTTCTTTCTATTCTGAGCTTCCTAAAGGCTGTCTTTAAGGATTTACTGCATGGAATCTCTTTTTCGAAGAATGACATTGATACAATGTCACTACAAGTGTACACATGTTACACTCATGGAAAAAAGAACCAATCGCGTATGTATGGAAGCCATTGGTTGAATTTTTCTTATGTAGTTTTTTTTTCAGTTTCCTTATTGTAAGGAGGAATTCTCCACCAACATTTCTATTTTTAGTTATTTCCCTTGTTTTAGGAGAATGGTCCTCCATGATTGAGTCATGCATTGATGTAGTAATGGTTGTAAGGACTCCACTTTCATTTCTATTTTTAGTTATTTCCTTTGTTTAAGGAGGTTAATCCTCCATGATTGAATCATGGTTCCATTGATGTAGTAATGGTTATTACACAACTTGTATAAATAGTCATAAACATCAATAAAGATGGTACCTAAAAATTTTCAATTTAGTCAAATTTAATCTTGAGTACTTTTAACTCAGAGGTATTAAGGTTCCCTCCAATTGAGCCAAACAATTATTTAAAATAGGTCGAAAGAAGAATTCTACTTCTTCCCCCACACAATATCGTCTATCTCCACTTATGATAGACTCATAACTCGATCGCAGACTTGGGCACGTAACAATTTGGTATTAGAGCCAACAATATGGGTGAGTCTATACAAGAACCATTTACCAAACTCTTCAAGTTACTCTTATCTTAAGAACAGGCCAATCAAGCGCGTAATGAGAAGGTTAAATAGCTTCATGCCAAATTGGATGTCATGTCCCTTGACTTGGAATCCACAAAGAAGTCAGGTTGACTTCTTCAAGTGCTGAAAGTCGAGCAAAAACAAGGAGAGATAAGGGGATTTCTAGGGCACCATTTCTGAAAATGATGGAAGAAACTTGATAGAACCCAAATTCATGAAACTTGACTTCCCTCGCTTCAATGGGCTGGAGGACCCCTTGGGTTGGATTAGCTATTGTCAACACTTTTTCCACATCAATCGACACCCGAGGAAGAAAGAGCTTAGCCTCTTATCACTTAGAGGAATTGCTCAACTATGGTATTTACAGATGGTACAGGATATTCCACATCCCACCTCGATAGTGTTTGCCCACCAATGCAATTTGCGGTTTGAACCTCCCATCCGAAGCAATATATTGGGGGAGCTCGCTAAGCTAAAAACAAACGGGTTCAGTGGAAGAGTACCAAAAAAAATTCTAAGTGTTGGTTTCAAGAGCTGGAATTTTAACTCAAAATCAAAAGATTCAGTTGTATATTAGCGGATTGCAAGAGTCTATATCAATTGAGGTGGAGCTCCACCAGCCACAGGACTTGGTAACCGCAATGAGTATGTCTCATTTGTACGAAAAGAATATATATCCCAAGGCCACCACCAACCAAGATAACAAACACAATTCACCAATTTTTGATACCCGCACCAACTGTTTGATAAAACGACTCACTAGAGAAGAAATGGAAGAAAGGGTTGTGCTTCAATTGCGATGAGACATTTGTGCGAGGCCCTCAATTCAAGAAACTATTTTGGATCGACTTGGAAGAAGAGAACGAACCATACGAGAAAATGGGCAAGAACTATCACCAGAGATATCTCTCCATGGAGGTAAAAACATATTCCCCTCCACTCCAAAAGAAAATGGTATGATCAATGAACTGCTAAGGAGTAAGATGAATTTTACCATCACCATTAAAGATCTTTTGGCTTTCCAAATGACAGCTTGGTTTAAAGAACGGTGCCCTAGACATCCTACTTGAGCCATCTAGAGGCAAAAATATTCCCCTAAGTTTTCCATCAATAAAGATAAAATATACGGCAGAAGACATACAATTCCATATCCAAAACCTCTAAACCAAGCCCATTTTTCAAAGCACCTTATCCAAAATGTTCCAATCTACAAGATCAAAGGTCTTTTCAATTCCCACAATTGCCTTATTTCTCCTTGGTAAGCCACAATTTCCTCATTGCACGCATATGAACACTTCATCTAATATTTATACCGATCTCCCAATTACAAAGTTCTTTGAATGATATTGTCCTCTTTGGGTTTTACCTTTTGAGCTTCCCCTCAAGGTTTTAAAACGCGTCTGTTAGGGAGAGGTTTTTACACCCTTATAAAGAAGTGGGATCTCACAATCCACCCCCTTTCAGGGCCCAGCATCCTCGCTGGCACTCGTTCCCCTCTCAAATCGATGTGAGGTTTTCACACCCTAATAAAAAATGCTTCGTTCCCCTCTCTAACCGACGTGGGATCTCACAATTCACTCCCCTTCGGGACCCAACATCCTTGTTGACACTCGTTCCCTTCTCCAATCAATGTGAGATCTCTCATTGTTCCCTTGATCACTAGACTGATCTCAAATCTTAACTCTCTTCACCAACAGCATCAAATTGAATCTACTATTAGTCCAAGGATGCAAACACCTCATCAATGGAGGTGTATATGTCAAGTGGTCCACCCAAAAATATCTGCTCCGCTAATGAAACTAATTGGATTGCCTCACTAAAACTCACTAAAAACATCAGAAGCAAACCGCAAAAAACAATAAACATGAACAAGAACAACAGTAACTTCTGATATTAAAAAAACAGACATAATGGAAAACAATTCAGACCACGAACAGACAAAGGCAGCCGATTTCTTCAAGTTCATGAGATAAAAGGAGCTGAGAAATCCACCATGGTTATGCAAAATGGTCTAGTGAGAGAAATGAATATAATGAACAATACCTCCTCAAAATCAACTCTATGTTTCCATCATCATCAGCAGCAAGTAAAGCAATGGAGAGGTGTTCAGGTCCAACGAAATGATGGCCCATTTTCTTGGAATACTCAACAGCTGAATCAAACACCCGCTTGGTGCCGACAGAAAAAGGAACATGAGGCGTAACAGCCGCACTATCAACACTCATATCCGCTTCCGCATCGTTGCTATGCCAAATGCCGCGAACAGCCTCACGTGCCTCATGTAGTGTTAGACCCGAATTCAAAAAACCGCCAGGAGACTGATTATGATATTCCTCAGCAATCAAACCCAGAAGAAGATGTTGGGTGAAAACCAAACCATTCAAAAGGGCCTTCGCTTCTCTCTGCGAGAAGATCACAGCCTTTACCGCTCGTTCGGTGAACCGCTCAAAAATGGCGGAAATGATCGGAATCCTCAGCCGCCTCTTCCGCCGAGGTTTACCGCTGATGAAACCATTTGGCGAACGAAATGATGTGAGAAAAGAAGGGAAAAACGAGAACACGAGATTGGAAGATGGGAATCCATTGATTTGCCGTCCAGATAAATGAGAAATCGATAGAACACTCAACGAACAAGTGGAAGAAGAAACAGATGGCGGCGATATCAATCGATTGCAGCCATGAACATGGATCAAATTGGAAGATGGGGTCGCTGGCATTCTTGTTCGAAAAAAATCTGAAACTCCCACTAGAAATCCCGATCCCAAATTCTCAGAGGAAATGCTTCATGAATCAACAGAAAGAATCGAAGAATTGCGCAGATGAAAGAGAGGAACAAGCGAGGAATTGCAGACGAATTGCACAGCAAGTCAATGGGGGAATTAGCCAACCGGCCATGCTGATAAAGACCCGTTTGATGAACGCATACTTTTTCAACGCCGACGGGGAGGACTCGGCCTCGATACTGTGCCATATTCAGACGCACTCCGTAAGAATTCAGTGCCAGTGATTTGTCTTTTACAACAAACTTTTTAATATCAAAAAGACGTTCGTTTTGCGGCTCATACTTTGACCCAAGTTCGGGCAAAATCACGCAGCTAGATTTGAAATGCCTCAAAATCATGTCGTCATTTGTACTATCTGAAGTTATATGTTATTTAAATTGTTGTGTTGTTTTTCTTGCTTGCTAACTTATAACATTACTTTCAACCTTGCTTGCAAAATCTCTCGTGACTCCTATTTTTTAGAACCTTATTCTCAAAACAGAGGCAAAGCCTTGAGTATATGACGTTCCGCAAAAGGCGACCCAAATTTTAGTTGACTGACTCACTCAGTGGTGAGAGTGAGTGCCACACAGTCACCAGCAAATCTCTCGAGACAATACGATTGTGACACCTTGCATGCTTTGATTGTCGTGCTCTCTGCTTAGTTAACCATAAGTATTATTGCAATATGTATTCAAATCCCATATAGCTAGTTGTATAGACACCATATGTCTCAATGTCTCCAAATGTTAGATGTTGAGCGGTAGTATCAGGACACTTTGAGTTGATGGTAGATTTGTATACGTCTATCAGAGCCAATACACACACAATAGCCGGGTGGAAAGGCAATGAAAAATTGAATCAAGAAATAATGTTTTTGTTGTTATAAATACTGTGCTCGTATGTGGATGAGGTACATCTATTTTCATATGTGACACATTTGTAAACAAAATAGGGTATGTCGTGGGACAAGAGCACGATAGACGGTATGGATCGAGCCACATATGAAAAGTCTGGATACAAGTAAAGTATGACAACGTCGAAAGTAATAGAATAGTGTCAACCACGTTACTGTTTGAGATTACACAACTTTAGAAGAGATCATGTTAAATTGAAATAATATAATAATTATTATTATTAAAACTAAATAATTAATTACATTAAATATCTATTGAGTTTGAATCCATAATTGAAAAAAAATATATATATATTAAAAAAAATTTAAAAACACCACTGATTTTTTTTTAAATAAAAAATATATTTACCAATATTCATAAAATTTAAAAAATAACATTAAAAATTTTAGGTATGATTTATAAAATTTTAATTGGAAATATTTTTTTAAAAATTTAAAAAGTAATAATAAAATAAACTATTAAAAGTTAAAATTATTTTTTTAAATAAAGTATTAACCGTTTTCATCTAAAAGTAAAATATTTTTTTAACGATATTTTTTAAAATTTTTTTAAAAATATTTTTAAATCATTTATAAAGTTTAAGAATATTATCGAAATTTTTAAAAAATTGAGAGTATTTTTTTTTAAAATAAAGTACGAGATAATTTTACTAATTTAATTTATTTATTAATTATTTTTTGTCTAGTTTAATTAAAAAAGAAAAAAAAATGATAATTTGATATATTATCCATAATTGGCCGTTTTTAGTTTTCTTAAATTTTAGCATGGGATTTAGTAAATTAACTTAAATATTATACTATAAATTAATTAATGATTATTTGATTATTTAATTATTTTTGGTTCGCGTCGCCATAAGCCCTTTGCCTTTTGAGCACCAAGTCCTCGGCGGAGAAGAACAGGCCTTTCATATACCAATTTGTAGGTACGGATTGAATTTGAGGCGTTCTGTAGAAAAAATCACACGAATTTCTTGTGGAGAGGAGATGGATTTTGAAATGGCGGAGAATCGCTGTTGGTAATTTGACGAATTCACTTTTCTTGATCCGGAAAACCTAATACACTCTTCTTGGCAAATCGTCGTCATCATCGTCGTCGAGTGGACGGATTGGAAATTGTTGTTTGAATGAGGTTAGGTTTTACTTGGATTGCTTAATCGAATACCGTTTCAGATCCGTTAGAGTTAATAACTATCGCGTTATACTGTTGGACTGGAGTTAGGGAATTCTTTTCGAATCGGATTTGGAGGACATGTTTTCGCAGAATCTTGCGCCATTTGGAACATAATTTTCGTTTTATCGAGTGTTGGATTTCGTCCGAGGGTTTTGGTGAATCTTTTGTTTTGAACCGAGAGATTTTTGTTGTTGGTTTCTTCAGCACAACGAAGATAGGGATTCTTCGATCATTTGTAGTGGAATCAGACGATTATTCCGATACCTAATTGCCTTTGAATTGTTGCTATTGTTTTTTAAAATTATGCATCCCCGTCACCGTAATACGGGTAATGGGTTTAGGTCTAGTTCCATGGGAGTTGGATTAGCTTCTTCTCGAATCTCTCCTGAGGGATCGGTTAGGGGCCATGGTGGTGCATATGGCAATGATTATCGCAATTTTAATCATCCGAGTAGCTTTGGGCGCGGTCAGGGATACCCCAAATCATATCAATCATCCCAGTCACTGCCTCCTCCGCGAAGAGGTGGGGGTTCTGTTGACATTTTTATGGAAGCAGGTCGTCTTGCGGCCGAATATCTGGTTTCTCAAGGTTTGCTCCCATCTAGTGTTTTGTCTGGTAAATGGCAAGGTGGAAGTTTGAGGAGGGAGTCTTCTGAATTTCAGGAATTAGGTCAATTTCGCGAAGAAGGACGAACATCTAATGCTGCCCCTCCTCATTCAGGACATGTTGGACCTGATTTTGGGTCTGGTAGGAGGCAGCCATCTGATGAGTATAGTTTGGCACCGTCACGAAATCATTTGAGAGGACGAAGAAGATCCTCGTCTTTCCGAAGTAGTGGTTCTGATTGGAGTGGCCAAGAGTACAGTAGGAGCAATAATTACAATGATAGAGCTAGAGCTTCTTCAGATACAGAGGCTTATGACGACACTGATAATCTTTCTGCTTATGGTAATCGACAGCATACTGGTGAAGAAGTTGGTACTGAATTTCAAGTTCTCAAACCTTCAAAGTTAGGACGAAAAGGTGACACACCTGAGGATTCAGGACCTGAACTGGTTAAGTACCCTTTGCCAGATGATGTAGGCTCGAAGACAAGTATTTCTGCTGTTGGGAAAGACCTGCCAAATGAGCAGAAACTTGCTAAAGATTCTGATGATTTATGTAATGTAGATTCAGGGTTTGAGGAGGTGAAAAATAATACCAATACCAATGAAACTGAGAAACACTGTGTGGCGGAGAAACTATCAATGCAGAATAAAGCCGATGACGGTGATTCCTTGGTGAAGCCAGAGACTGATCTACTAGCATTCTGCAGATTTACTAAGTTCCCTACCAAAACTCGCTCTGCATTGGCATACAAGGTTTCTAAGGCAGATCCTATTGCAACTGTGTCAGCACAACCTTCTGTTATCAACCCTAACAGATCTGAACTTTCAATTGACGGTAACTCTTCCACTTATGCGTTATCTGGTGCTGTATCAGCTAAAAACCTTGATGTCGAAAATCTAAACTATGAAAGATCTGAACCACAAGCTACTGAGGAAGCTGTTATAATGGAGGAGGCATATCCTAGATTTGGTGAGAAGGCTAGCTCTTTGATGTCTCATTCTTTCCAGCATGGACCATTTTGGAATGAGAACAAGGAAGAATCTTGCCGAACTCCTGCCGTATTTGGAAGGAGTAATTCTATGTTCGAGGAAAGGAGTCAAAAGCGGCCGTTGGATGAGAGTGATGTGGGGGACGGGAATAAAAAACCAAGAGAATGGATTCCGTTGATGAATTCTAAGGAGGAAGATGAAGCCTTTGACCTTCTCAAGTTTGATAAAGCAAAAGTTAGTTCTGAGGAAAGCAAGCCAGAGTGTGATAATGAAGTTATTGTAGCTGCTGACTGCGTGAACTCAGTGGATGGTTTTCATTTCATAAAGAGCGGAGGTGACCAATGTGTAGATTATGCACAAGAAAAGCAGCTTTTTCCGAATTCATTTAAGATCTGTGACCTTAACCTTATGGAGGCTTCTGATATACATGATAATCATGAAAACAATCCTCTTCTCATCTTCCAATCTATTTCTGAATCAAAAAGAGAAAGAGCTCCTGTCGATATTGGCTTGTCTATAAGCAATGCTACTGAATTTGGCCAAAATAGTGTGGTGGCTGGCGGTAAAGAGATCGAAATTATTGATTTGGAAGATGACTCTAATGCTCAAGTAGACAAGACCTTCCATAATCCAGAGACAAAGTAAGTTCGCTCATCTTTTATTCGAAAGCTATTTTGGTTTACGTTTCCCTAAATACGCTGATAATTGTACCTCACCTCACCTAGTTGCATTTGATTTGAAAACAAACATTGTGGTGAACTGTATTGATGCCATTTTCAGGAGGGAGCCTGTATTTACTGGATTGGACGGCTTTCCTAACAACGAACAAAACAGTGGAGATATGCCTGATGTTCACGATGGCTATGGACTAATGATTTCAGAGTTGCTTGGAGCAGAATTCCCCAACTGTGCTTCCGTACAAGGAGACATTAATTCAATGCACAATCAAATGTCTCTTTCGAATGGAGAAGTACTTCCTTGCTCATATCCAACTTCATCATTTATTGAAGATTCTCCTTTTTGATACTTTGCCTGGCTTCTTAAAGATTATATTGTTGTGAGGTTCTTACTGCGTTAAATGTTAATATTATATATATTATAGGACTGCTCAAGTCTCAATACCTCCATAATTTACTTCCATCTCCACCCTCTTATAGGTCTTTAGTGATTTAGAACTATAAGAAATCATTGGCTATAGGTTTAATGATCTGTCATTTGCTTATTTATTTCAGGGGGCTCTGGCGGATGATGATCTAATATATATGTCCCTGGGGGAAATTCCATTGAGTATGCCAGAATTTTAATTTCTTTTGTCCATCAACATAATTATGTGATCAATCTACCGAAGGTGCTTGGACACCCTCGAATAAGTTTAAATCAATTTGATGGTAGGAATTGTGTATTGTGTAAAAGAAGGATATGCAATTGTTTCCCACAGACTTTGAAGGTCTTAAGTGTATGTTGGGAAGGGAAATAGGTGAATATTGTAAGACAGAATGATAGCTAATGGTCTCTTTTAGCTTCTTCTCTTTAGTTTCTTCATTTGCTGGTCACTTCTGTATATCTAGATCTTTCTTATTCCGTTGCGCTCGAGAACGCGCGCACACACACATATTTTATAACCTGGAGCCTGAGAAAAGGACTTCCTTTTATCTAGTATCGACCGTGCTGATCCGAGGCAGTCTTTTTTTATCTAGTATCGACTGTGCTGATTCGAGGATGTCTGTTTTTATCTAGTATCAACCGTGCTGATCCGAGTCTTCCTAGGAATTATGTGATGAAAGTAGTTAGTATAGGAATGTCCAAATATGTGGTGCAGGTTGTCAGGTGTTGAAGATTTTAGGCTCTAAGATGAAGTCAAGGGCATTATCAGCTGCCTGCTCAAATGCATCACTGTTGAGCAAACAAACTATGTTGCTGAAGTGTTGACAAGCTTGGTCCAATCTTCCATTGTTTTTCTGGTGAGCAATGAACTCTTGTAGGTTTTATACATATCTTAGGTAATTACTCTTCAAGTTGATACTACGTGAACAGAGCATTGTTCCATGTAACTTAGAAATCACGATGTAGTGTCCCATATTGGTTGGGAGGAGAACAAAACACCCTTTATAAAAGTGTGGAAACCTTCCTTTAGCAAGACACGTTTTAATGCCTTGAGGGAAGCCCGAAAGAAAAAGCCCAAAGAGGACAATATCTACTAGCGGTGGATATGAGTTGTGACACACCATCTCATAAATTAGCCCTCTCTAACCTTAAAAGTCCCCAAGTCCACCGCTTGCAGATATTGTCTTGTTTGAGCTTTCCCTTTCGGGCTTCTTCTAAAGGTTTTAAAACACGTTTGTTAGGAAGAAGTTTCTACACTCATATAAAAAATGTTTCATTCTCCTTCCCAACTGATGTGGTCTTACATTTATCTTATACTGTGTGGGCACCACAATATTCATCTTCTTAACATGCATAACACTCAAATCAATCATGCATCTCATCACAATTCCCATGAACACAAATAAATGCACAAAGACTAACAACACCAACCCAAAAAGGCATCTTGTTCAAACCACAACGACCCAATTGTACATCGACATGTAACATACATCGAAACAAATATATAAAGTCAGATACAAAGGATGAATGTGGGAAGATGCTTAATTAGCTTTAGAGCATTGAAGACCACTGGATTCTTTGATGCAGAGGGAGGTAAAGAGGCCAGATGGGTAGTTTCCATAGAGATGAATATAAGAGAACATGATTGAGGCACAGTTATTGGTTAGAACATTTTAGATATACAAACGGTAAGATTGGGTAGAATTTCATGTTATTTAGAGGTAAATTACTAATTTAACCTTGACTCGTTTTATTTTTTTACTAAATAAATCAAAATTGAAAGTCTATAATATTAAATCTTGTATTTATTTATTTATTTTGTTAGTAAATGTAAATATAATATTTTAAATATTTTCGCTTCAAATCTTGATGGTTGATAATTATTTGGTGAGATTGCTACAATATGGTTGACAATTTTCCCCATTTAATGTATGAGAAAGAAGCACCTCGAACTTAGATCCAATGGGTTATTAGAGAATATGCACATTACAACAGTTTCATTGAATAATTCATGCGTTTAAGAATCTACCGAACATATAAATTCGAAAATCTGAATACAAATTCTGAGTACCTGAAGGGGCAGCTGGAGAAGAAGCGGGGGCGGTGGCGGCGAAGGCAGCGGCGACGGCAGTGAAGGCGGCCGCCGTGAAGAGAATTGAGGGAAGGAGAAGAAGAAAGAGGAAGAAGCATGGTTTGGAGTCCATTTTCTTCATCTTCAGAGGCTTTGGTAGCCTTGTTTTATGTCTTTTTTTTTTTTTTTTTTTTTTCCTCAATAGATACAGAAAAGTTAAGTCTCTTGTGAATTTTAAGATTTAATTCACTAACAAATTCTAGATTATAGAATTAATTAATTTATTTCTATTAAGATATGTTCTTAAAATAATTTAACCAATTAAATTTTGATTTAATTTTCATATATTATAACTAATATACATTAAATTTTTTAATTTATTTAGTCGTCAATATTAATAATTAATCTCAAACAAATGATTTACAAGAATAATTAAAAAAAATCACATTTAAAAAAAATAACAAAGAAATTTTTACAATAATAATTAATTATACATGTTATATTTTTTTAAAAATAATATATAATTAATTTAATTTATTATCATTTATCATCTATTACTTCTCTCAACTCCTCTATGAAACTATTTAGAATCTCCAGGTATTGATAAATAAAAATTTTAAAAAAAATAATAAAGCAATGCAAAATATATTGTATTATGTTAGACGAACACGACTCTCTACAATTATATGATATTGTCCACTTTGAACATAAACTCTTATAGCTAGTCTCGTAACACTGGAGAGAGTATTCCTTGATTATAAACCGATGATCATTCTCTAAATTATATGATATTGTCCACTTTGAACATATGATATTGTCCACTTTGAACATAAACTCTTATAGCTAGTCTCGTAACACTGGAGAGAGTATTCCTTGATTATAAACCGATGATCATTCTCTAAATTAGCCGACTTGGGACTTTCATCATAACAAATTCAAGAAAACTAAAGTTTCAAATCACACTAAAATGAATATCACAAACAACTCTATACATGATGATGATACACCAAGTCCCCTTCACAAATTAAGAACAAATAAGAACTGCAATTCAACCTCATGAACAAGAACTCATTTTCCACAGCTATCAGAGTGATGGATAGATAGATACACAAATTTATCTTATGAAACAATGACAATAACTAAATTGTAGTACACATAATTGCAGTTTTTTCAGTATGTTTAAGGTATTATAACAAATAGGAATCAAAAAATGAAAAATGGTAAGCACTTGGACCTTATCATAATAGCCATAACAGCAGTAGGAATCCTGTCGAGAGGATCAACGAACGAGATGGCAAACGTGCTATCGAACCCCAGTTAAGATCAGCAGAAGTGGAGGGTGGGAGTGCAGGGCATTCCAGACCTTGCTTCCCACCCTTGCACTCGCTAGAGAAGAGGCCAGGAGGGTATTTCCCATACAGGTTGATGTAGCTGAACATGGTTGAAGCGCAATCATTTGTTAAATCGTTGAGATCCTTGGCATAAGGGCAAGCGAATTCTGTCAAAGCGGGACAACATTGTTTGGGAGGGTATCGAGGCCCCTTGCATTTGCTTGTGATGATGGTGTAGTTCAAGAATTCAAAGTTCACTGGACAAGCTGCATAAATTGTGCAACATCACATGATTAGATCAAATTTGTTTAGGCATAGCTTCGGAAAGCACAGATCTATGGTAAAACAAAGATAATGTAAGCCATAATCCCACTATAAAGTTTTCGGACTTTTAGTTGGAATCTGGATAGGTGAAGCTTGGTGAGTGTTGAGAATTGTTGGGAGAGGAGTCCCACATCGGCCAATTAAGGGGTTGAACATGGGTTTATAAGTAATGTGTACATCTCCATTAGTATGAGACTTCTTAGGGGACCAAAAGTAAAGTAATGAGAGCTTATACTCAAAGTGAACAATATCATACCATTGTGAAAAGTCGTGATTTCCAACATGGTATCAGAGTCATGCTCTTAACTTAGCCATGTCAATAGAATCCTCAAATGTCAAACAAAGAAGTTGTGAGACTCAAAAGTGTAGGCAAAAGTGACTCAAGTGTCGAACAATGGTGTACATTGTTCGAGGTCCCATAGGCTTTAGGGGAGACTCTATGGTATACTTTATTCGAAGGAAGGATTGTTAGGAGAGGAGTCCCACATCGACTAACTAAAGGGTTGATCATGGGTTTATAAGTAAGGTATACATCTCTATTGGTATGAGACTTTTTGGAGAAACCAAAAATAAAGCCACGAGAGTTTATGCTCAAAGTGGACAATTTCATACCATTGTGGAGAGTTGTGATTTCTAACCCTCAATAATAAGAAGGGGTGGGGCATTCGTTTCAAGTAAACAACATGATATCTAAAAGCTTATCAATTTTAATGTGTTCAATATATGGACAATAAAATGAAGAACAGAAACAAAACGGCAGAAACATGATTCAAGTGCCAGATCTCTAATCAAAAGCTAAGATAAAGCTTCTCTAGTTCTTTAATTTGCATCTACTGAACTGAAGTTAATATCTAGCAAGTTGGTGGAAATTGAGATAACGATCTTCATTAGGAATTGCATTTCCAACATGAACATAGAAGATGGAAAATCAGGAAAAATGCTTCTGCAGTCGGATAATAACTGCAAAAATACCAAACATTTAATTTTTCATTTTCTAAACGAAACTGATTTGAAGATTTATGAGGAAGAAAAGAAAAGAGAAAGAAACAAATTATTCAAACCTCAAGTATGTATGAACAACATAATTTTCCCATAAATTCTAAACTATGTAACACATCACTAACACGAGAAGATTAAAAGCCAAAAGCTATACAAAGTAAGGTCACAGCGAGGTATAGAAAATAGTGATCATAGAATATGATCTCCCTTTTCAAGAGGCTACAATTTTATCTTCATATATGTGTGAAATGGAAAACACTAGGAATGATAATTCCAGAATCAATTCAGAAAATTAGTTTATGAAAATGTGAATTAGTTAATTCCTGACAATTCATTGTCGTAAACACAGGGGTCATATGAAAATGTTAAAGCCACAAGTTTCAGCTCTTTCAACAAACTGTTCAGTTATTTGCGTATTAAAAACTTATGAGAAGCCAAATTAAGACAATTTAATCTTGAGTTGGCTTTGGGAAAAACCCTAAAAGCATATACCATATGATAAACGACCCAAGTTTATTAAAACAGAATGAACATCGATTAATCTCAAGGAAGAAATACACATTTTCATGCTGCATACTTTTTTCCCCTCCCTTTTAATGTTATTGAATCACTGCGTAAATCACGGATGGATCATCCCATTACGATAATAAAATCAATAAATCCTGCTTCCCGATAAGACTAAGTTACTATGTCCGTTGAATTTCCATCTTTCACGGCGGTTGTGGCAAAAGAGAGATCCTAGAAGAGCACGAGTAGAAATCGAGAGAATCAAATGGTCAAACCAATAAAGCCACAACAAGTATCCCAAAATTCCACAACCTCCAGAGAGAAGAACACAGATCGCAAAGATCTTTAACAAACAAAACAAGCATAAACAAGACGGAGCTCTCAAAACCTAACAGAATCAGGTCAACAACTAAATTAAATCACGAACTCAACAAGAAAAAAAAAAAAAGAATTAGGATGTTGAAAAAAGGAGCAGAACCTTTTCTAGCCTGGAGCAGGCTCCGACCGATTAAAACCTTCGATTCAAAGACATCGCCTGGAAAACAAAAAAAAAACGAGTTAAAAACACAACTAGAGAACAAGAAGGAGAAGCAAGAGAGCGACGAAATTCGACAATGTCGTCGTGATTATGAATCTGAAGTACCTGAAATGGAAGTGGATGAAGAAGTACTGAAAAGCAGTGAGATGAAGAAGAGAAGAAGCATTGAGAAGTTACAGAATGAACGATTGGAGACCATAATTCCGGCAAGCGAGAGAGAGAGAGAGAGAGAGAAGGTGAGAGAAAGAGAAGGTTCTTCTTCTTCTTCTCCGACGAGCAGGGGAGACAGGCTGTTGAATAGAATTTCCCCTTAGAATATGTTTTTGTATTTTATTTTATTTTTTAATTTCCACGTCTGAAGTAATAAATAAATAAATAAATAAATATATAGTGTGTAATGGACGGGATACAGCTAAACGCGGAAACTGGGTCACCGAATCGAACCGGTTCGGTTCATGTGGGTGCCCACCTTTTTTTAATTTAAAAAAAAAACAAAATAATTTTCTAATATTCAATATTCGTTTTAATTTTAATGTTCAAATTATTATACTAAAAAAATTATTAAAAAATAAAAATCGGAACTAAAATCAAAATTATTACCAAATATAACTCAGTTTTAAGCTCAATTAGTTAATGATAAATCTATCAGTAATTGACTTATTAACACATATTTATTACCGGTAAATTTATTAGATAGTTGTCCAAGTTTATTAGTAATAGATCTATTATTGATTAAGGACCATAAGTGATAGAGGTATTATTGATGGTTTGCGGACTCATTTAAATTATAAAATATCAATTATTTTATTTCATTAATCGAATAAAAATACGTATAAACTTCCAAAAACTTAAATAATATCTTTAAATTTTTTTAAAATAAAGTATTTAATTTTAAAAACCCCTTTTAAAATTTAAAAGGTTTAATTAATAACTTCAACAATACTATTTATTTTTATAAAAAAAAAAGTTTAAAAATTTTAAAAATTCAATAATAAACATAGAAATAGACTATTAATAGACATAAAAATAGTTTGTTAGTAATAAAAAAGTTAACCAAATGGTGGATTAGTGATAGACATACATCACCCATAGATTTAGATATTCCTTAATAGAGAAAACTATTTTACAAATAAACGCTGAGTTTTTTAGGGTGGGTCATTCATATCAGGTTTCGGAATCTAGAAAATTTTCAAAGAGGTCGCCTAAGTAATAAAATATAATTAAGTCATCTAAAAGAAAGGCACACCTTGTTAATATATGTAGTGACGTTCAATTATTTTAAATCTTTCTTAGTCATCGTATCTTTAAAATCGCTCTCATTCAGATGTAGTTTCGATTAATTCATGCCCTCCTACATCAAACCATGTCTTGAATTGTTCAAAATCACTTTTAAATGTATTATTAAAATTGTAAATTCAAATATTAAGATAATGTGAAAATTCTAAAACATAAAGGTTTATATGATTCAATATATAGCTAAAATCACTATTTCTAAAACTAATTTATTAAATGGTAGAAAAACCTGTGGTTGTTTTTTTAAGAAAATGGTTGGTTTGAAACTAATTAGGAAAATATGATATTTTATTTTCGCTTTTATTAGGTGTGTTTTTAGAGATGAATTTGGGTATATTTTTTTTTTTTTAGTAATTAACTTCTTAGAATAAGAATTAGATTTTGGGAGTGATGGAATTAAAAAGGTAATTTTTACTAAATTTAATATTTTTCCAAAAAATACAAAAAATAGAGAAAGACAAGCAAATTCAAAACTCCAACTACCTATTTCTATTCTCACATTTTTCTGTAATTAGATAAATTTGAAAACTTGCCATGAAAATTGATACTTGATAAGTGTTCTAAGTAATATAATATATATATATATAATTTTGGGGGAAAATATTAAAAAGAAAACTCTGGTGGAAACAATTTTAATAATTTAAGAAAAGAAAACACAAAATGCACGACAGAACTTTAAATAATGACGAAAAAGTACTCAAATCTCTCAATAGTTTAAAACTCCAACCAAAAAAATGGAAAGGAATGAATGACGCAAAAAAAAAATTAGTGTAATGGCACAGGCCCAAGCTCATTGCTAGCCGATAATGAATGACCCAAAAAAAATAGTGTAGCTATCCAGGCCCAAGCCATCGCTACTCGATAATAAATGACCCAAAAAAAAGTGTAACGACCCAGGCCCAAGCGCATCGCTAGCAGATAATGAATGACCTAGTGAAACGGTCTAGGCCCAAGCTCATCGCTAACAAATAATAAATGACCCAAAAAAATAGCGTAACAGTCTAGGCCCAAGCCCATCGCTAGCAGATAATGAATGACCGAAAAAAAGTGTAACAGCCAAGGCCCAAGCCCATCGCTAGTCGATAATGAATGACCCAAAAAAAGTGTAACGGCCAAGGCCCAAACCCATCGCTAGTCAATAATGAATGACCCAGAAAAATAGTGTAACAGCCTAGGTCCAAACCCATCACTAGTTGATATTGTCCTATTTGGACTTTTCCTATCGAACTTCCTCTCAAAATTTTCAAAACGTCCTACTAGGAAGAAGTTTCCCACCCTGATATTTCATTCTCTTTACCAAACGAGGAATCTCAAGTAGAAAATTAGATGAATGGTACGAGTCAATTTTCATGGACTTCTAGAAGTTGGGCAATATATATATATATATATATATACTCTAAGCAGTAGTAGTACATCAATGATTCATCTTTTAAGAACACTCCTAAAAGAAAACAGAAAACAGAAAACAGAGAAAGTAAAGCATTTAAAAATTACTTGGAAGTCGGAGTGCCAATGCGCAAAGCCACGTTATTCACCCTTCTTTTCTTTTCTTTTCTTCTCTTCTCTTCTCTTCTCTGTACTGGGACCCTCCACCAAACCCTGAACATTAGCCAACCTTTTTTTTGTATACAACTTTGTCAGCCTCGTCTATAATAAAAACCCTCAAAATTATATATATAATATATAAAAAGATGACAGAAAAAGGGAGTGAAAACAGTACTGCACGTGTATTCAAGCTTTGCCTCCTTTCTATCTCTCTATCGTCGTCCCTATAGCCGCCGCCAGCAATTATCCGTTGGATTTTGTCACTCCGGGCCTGCCAGCACCTATGTTCTTTCTTTGCTTCAAGGCTATGATTATTATAATCCTATGCATTTCACCAATCTAATCTAACACAAAAATCTTCTCGGCTGCACCAGAGAAACCAGAGTTACCATTTTGGTAATGAATCACAACCCTACAATTTGTTTGATGATATTCATTTTGTTTCTACTTGCTCCCTTATGGTTAAATTAATAAAAAAAAAAAAAAAAATTTAAAAGTATTAAAAGTATTATAAACTTTTAAAAATTTAAATAATACCCTTTTTTACTTTAAAAAAAATTAAAAATTAGTTCAGAAATCAATAATACTATATTTAAAATATATATTTAAGCTTTCAAATTTTTATTAACATCCTTAAATTTTTTTGAAATTTTAAAACTAACCTCTAAAACTTTTTAAAAATACTTGAATTGAATCATAAGAACCTTAAAAAATAATAATAATAATAATAATATTAATATTACTTGAAACAAAACATTAAATATTTCCTTCCATAACTCAAGAACTAGCGTGTAAAATTTAAAACAAAATATTAACTATTTACCCCAAAACTAGTGGTAAGAAAAATTTTAAATTTTTTTAAAAAAGTTTTAAGAGTATTATGATATTTTTATAAAGTTCAAAGATATTATTGAGACAAAGTGTAAAGATCAGAGAAGGTCAAATTCTAGCAAGTTTTGACAAAGTTAAGGTATGTTTATTAATTTAGCCCATCAAAAAACCGAAATCTATGACCTAAAGTGTTAGATTTGACCATACTATAAGTCGGATCCCATTTGGTAAAGATATGTTTGAAATTTTAAAAACTTTCAAGGGTATCAACAAAACTTCAAAAGTGTTTCGACCCATCTTTTTTTGAAACAAAACATTAACTATTTCCATCCAAAACTAATGGTAAGAAAAATTTAAAGTTTACTTTGAGAGTTTTTTTGAAAGTTCAAAGATATTATTGTAATACAATGTAAAGGTCAGAGAAGATCAAACTCTAAACAGGTTTTGCCTACACTAAAGTTTAAGGTATTTTTATTAATTTAGCCCATCAAAAACCGAAATCTACAGCCTAAAGTCTTAATAGGATTTGACTATACTATAAGCCTGATCCCATTTGGTATTATTGTAGTTGAAGATTTCTAGATATGAAATGGGTACAAAGAAAGATAATGATTTTATTTTTTGTTTTTAAAAGAAATTTTGAAATCCGTCTTTCAAAACTCAAGCTTATATTTCCAAAAGGAAAACAAAATAACTAATAACAAAAAAGATGTTTTCAAAAGCTGCTTACTTGGCATTGGGATTCCCGCAATTTCTCCAGCAGCTCGCCTGTCTCAAGTTGCTTTAGAACAGTAGCGTGGAGTGTCTGAACCAATGAAATGAACGTAAATGTTAAGCTACAAGAATCAATCAAAAGAATGAAACTAATTAAACACATAAAGATAAGCTTACTCTTTTTGTTTTCTCCAGGTCAAATTCAACCAACTTGATTCTGTCCAAAGATTCAGTAAGCAAATTCTCTTTTTCCAAAGGAATCTTAGCAGGCTTGTTGCTCAGCTCTACAAACATTTTTTCTAGCCTCTCGAGACGCTGTAAACACGGGCCGATGTAATCTTCTTCGTTTACACCTTGAATTGCAGCAGCAGCAGCAGCATTGTTATTTGTAATGTGTTCTACTGTGTTAGAAGGATATACATTGTTCTGTCTTTTCCAAAACTGAAACTGTAAACTTCGAAGAAATGCTATCAATCTAACCCAGAATGATATAAGAACTCTCCCTGTAGAATCAAGGTTTCTTTTCTCAAGTTTTTGCTTCAGAATTTCATGTTCATTAGTTATAGTACCTGAAAAGAATGAATTCAAGAAAAATCTGACCGACGAACGATATAATTCAAGAATAATTAGAAAATTATGCACATAATCCTACTATCCTAGTGTCAGGTGAGCCGTGAAGATTTTGATTTACAGAAAATTAGAATGAGAAACATAATCACATCAAGTACCTTCTGTGTTTGATGTCACTTTGCTCGACAAATTCCCGTTCTCGATTATTTCAAGCGATGGACCCTGAGAACCTCCAACTCTTTGGTCACATTTGGGTACTGTTCTAACGGGTCGAAAATCATCATCGTCACAACTGTAGTAAGCATTAGAGTCAGCTGCCCTTTGCTGCAAAAATTATAAATTCTTATATCCACACATACAAAACATTTTCACAGTTCATGTGCTACACGGTTTAAGACTTACTTCTTCGTGAACCGGAGCCAAACAAGGAACCAAGGAGACAGCTCGCTCCAGTGGGGAGTACGGGTCATCGATATCTGATCCTGAATCCGGTAATGATGTATCGCTACTTCTTCCCTGATGGAAGAGAAAAATATGCACATCAATACAATGTACAGAACATAATTACAGCATAAATAATATGCAATAGAATGACGGATGGTTAACGATGGCTCTGATGGGTGGTTTTGCTAGAATAGGCAATAATGAGGTCACTATTTTGGTAAATGATGCAGAGAAGGCTAGTGGCATCGATCCACAAGAAGCTTAGCAAACTCTTGGAATAGCGGAAGCTAACTTGAGGAAGCTCAAGACAAGAGACAAACAATCTAGGCAAATTTAGCTCTCAGACAAGCTAGGACATGAGTAGAGGCTATCAATGGCGTACCTGATTGATCCGTCTAAATAATCAAGTGAGATGAAATTTTCATGGAAAAATGAATTACAATTAAAACATGAAATAAATATAGATAAATATAGAGTATAGATAAATATGGATCAGATCAAACCATGAAACCAACAGTTACCTTCAGTGAAGGCATTTGAGCACGTGAGTGAACTTTTGCTTCATTCTTGGCCACTCTTGTGTCTTGCCTTACAAAGGTGGCTCCTGCATTATGCACAACCTTGAAACACAAGACTGGGTTAATTTGTGCTGAAGAATTGAAACTACTTAACAAATTTGGACTACGTTTGAAACATGATGAAAACCCACCTTCATAATATCGGGATCATTCCAGGGACCTTTATTCGATCTAAGGCATCCACCTTCAACGCCACTACATGTACACGAGCCACCTAAGAAATCTGGCAACTGACTGAAAGAAAAACAATCTTAGCGAAGTAAATTGAAGATAAGAACCATTCAAATAAAGCGAGCGTAAATGGTCATACTCTGAATCAATGACTTCAAGTAGCTTTCCAATCGATTTGGAATCAAGAACCTACAATTGGAAATAGATGATTAATCCAGCATAAGGAAAAGGGAGTGCATGTAACTTGAATATACCACAGCTATACCTGAATCTTGGCAACAGTTTTCATATCAAGAAATTTCTGAGCAGCAGGCCAGAGAAACTTCTTGAAACCAGAACCCGCATGGACAATATACATTTGATGTAATGTCTGCAGGAATAGGTGAAAAGGGAATAAGAGATGACAGGAGAAAACGATCAGATATGTTTGTGTTAGGAAGGAATTGGATACCTCAGGATAATAATTACTGTCTATCTTTGTCATGGCAGCTAAGAGATTTGCAGCAGCGCGGGAGAAATTTTTCATGCCCTGGAATCAAAACATTAGTACCATGATATTAAATTTCAATAAATTGATTTAAACCAAAAACCCTTCGTGAAAGGAATTGTGTATTTAAGATACCATTGTTGGGAGAAATGAATGATTTTTCATATCACAATTGATGATACTGTTAATATTATATACATATTGGCTCCTACTCTAAGACCTCCAGTATAGCAATTTACCCAATAGATCAGGTGGGGTTCGGGATTTTCAAGCTTTCATACCCAAAAAAATTAATTCCAAGCAAAGTTTTGATATCCTTTGAGACAATAATGTGATCGTGTTTAAGATTATATTTCAAGCAAACTGAATAGATAAACCTTTTAAGACTGTTATCAACGTACCAAGCCCTGCACATCCAATATTGTTGTTGTTGAACAAATTCTTCTTTTAGCCGCAATTGTACAAGCAGGGAATTTTTCATGTAGTGCCCTTTCAAATTCTTGAACATGGTACTTTAAGTATCTATCAATCGTGGTGATATGCATGAGTCTACTTGGATGGGCTTTCCCAAGTCTCTCTATGTAAACTGGCCTGCCTTCTTTGTCAACTCCATGATATCCCTGAGGATAATACTGCAACACCTCTTCAAGCTCTTCGAATTCAAAATCCTACAGACGAAACACTTCACTGATATATTAAAGCTAAAAAACTGGCAAGTTGTCCAACTACATTATGCACTTCTCGAAAATAATGAAGATGATGATATATATTGTCAAAGAAAATATTGATATCATACTACTGTGGAGGTCCGTGATTCCTAACATGGTATCAGAGTCATGCCCTTAACTTAGTCATGTCAATAGAATCCTCAAATGTCGAACAAAGAAGTTGTGAGCCTCAAAGGTGTAGTCAAAAGTGACTCGGTGACAAACAAATGGTGTACGTTGTTCGAGGACTCCAGAGAAGGAGTCGAGCCTCGATTAAGGGGAGGTTGTTTGAGGGCTCCATAGGCCTCAGTGGAGGCTCTATAGTGTACTTTGTTCGAGGAGAAGATTGTTGATGAATGTTGGGACAGAGTCCCACATTAGCTAATTTAGGGAATGATCGTGGGTTTATAAGGAATACATCTCCATTGGTATGAGGCCTTTTGAGGAAACCAAAAGCAAAGTCATCAGAGCCTATGCTCAAAGTGGATAATATCATACATCTCCATTGTTGAGGAATGTGGAGGTCCGTGATTCCTAACAGAAAATAACTCTCATCAAGGTACGATTGAAGCTCATTTTACCTCTACTATAGTATCAGTTCCATATTCCTTTCTCCAATTAAGCATATCTCCCCACATCCGAATTGTCTTTTCCATGTTAAACTCTCTAGCTTTCAAAAATCTACAGAAAAATAACAAATAGATGAGGATACTAGTATTGACTCAATAAGAAATGTGCATGAACTTAGCAGAATGCTTTCAAAAATTGCAGACCTCAGTAAAGTATGATAATCATCAAGCCTAGAAGGTAGTAAATTCCTCTCAAGAAGTTTTTGACGCAATTCATGGACAGCACTCTCCTCTTTCGCATCTCGAACATCTTCTATGGATACTGAAGGAACCCGGTAGTCAATTTTCCTCTTTCCTCTCTTCTTAAGAGAGTGAGTAAATTTATTGGAAGCACTTATTGCCTTTTTCTTGAGGCTCCCAATTTTGGACAGCCGTCTCTCATCTTCAGAATTTTCAAAGCACTCTCTAATTTCATCACTAGTTCCAGGACCTTCAAAGCCTTTGAATGAGAAACGAAAAAGCGTTAGAAATATTTCTAATCCAACAGAAATAGTAAAATCAGTAGAAATTTTAACAATTGGAAAATAAATGGTGTCCATCCATCAAGAAAATCGACTCAATATTTTAGCAGCTGAAACCTAATGCTCAATGACTCATGCATCTAATGAGGAGCTTCGTACACGTTATGCCTTTCTGTTTTACGCCCATAAACTTCAAAACATACCTAACATTTCAATTCAGAGACAATGAACGTGAAAGGTAAATGGCTTTAAGCTTCAAGGGGTAGCGCCAAACCCACTGGAAACGATCCGCACGGGCACGTCAACCTGTTGTTGCAGGAAAAAACGAGAAATCATAAGAAATTTGCTATGTCAATTATACGAAGACGCGTGATTGAAGCATAGAAAGTGAAGTTGCATTTCGTAGGCGTGAAGCATTTAGATTCCTTTCAGGCTGAATAATCAGAAATAGCGAACAAAATACAGCACGCAAAACTAGCATTCCGTATCCGCCCTACTCTATGAAACGTCAAGAAACGACTGATTCAAGGACTTTTGAGACCAGATTCAAGATTCGAAAACTCTTTGGGCAGCATTTCCGAAAGATCAGAGACCAAGAAAGAGGATTGGCCATTTCCATTTGATGAAAAGGTCCCAAGCTAACGAATACGATATTTAGTTTTCTACAGCCTTCCTCGAGCTACTACAAAAATTCGATCGAAAGAGTGAATACCGATCACTTTCAAGCGAGCGAAGGAATTCGGTGCGCAGAGTACCTAACATTAAAGATAGATCCAAACAGAGAACGGCTCTCGAGACCTGATTTTTCACATAGCTTCATGGATGTCAAATCGTAAAAGAATTTCGACCTTCCAGCAGCTCGCTTTTCATTTTTTTTTTTCTTTTAATCGGGAATGAAAAAAGAAAAAGAGAGAAAGAAGAAGAAAAAGAGAAGGAAGCGTCATCTTCATATACATAGCGAAAACGGATGATCGGGAAAAAAACGAAATCCAAAGCCGAATTAAAAAAGTGTCTATTAAGCTCCATCTTCAACCGAAAATTCCGGAACACACGAGAAACAGTGACAGTCGTCAAGAGGAATTTCATCACAACAACCATAAATTCCCTTCCGCAAACCAAAACCGCTCAAGAGGAGCCACAAACACATTGAATCTCGACAATGCCGGTGCACACAACTCGGATCTCGAATCAAATCCAAAGCAACCAGTAGAAACAAACACAAGAAAAAGGAGGAGAACAAAAAAAACAGAAAATACGCAGCTGAATTAGAGAAAAACAAAGCCAGAAAACAGTACGAAAACAAACCTCGTGACAAAACCCTAAACACAGGAGCCGAAGGTAGCCTCAGAAGAGGACGAGCACGAAACATCGATCGAGACAAGAGGAATCTTGTCCAAGCAACGGCGATAAAAACAGCAGCAGAGTAAACGGAATCTGAAAGTTGAAGGGCAGATATGGAGTAGTTGTGGTTGTTGATGTCGTTGTGAGGAATTTTCCCGAGAAACCAAATACGAAATTTTCTCGAGAAAATCAGGGGAGAGGAAGATGAAAATGATGAACTGGAGAAGAACGATCTGAAGCTTTTTGTTGGTTAAAAATAGAGTGTGAGCTTGCAACTGCACGGCTCAACTCTTTGTTATTATTATTATTATTTTATTTATTTAGTTTTACCTTTATACCCTCCGATTACCTCCTAATTTTTATGGAAATATTTTTAAAAAAATTAATATTTAATTAGTAATATTTTCTAGATAATTTATAGGTCAAATTATATTTTTAAAAAAATAACATTCCCGAAAAAAAAATTTAGATAATATTTATAAAATATAAAGGGTAATATTGTAATTTTATAAAATAATATAAAAACGATATTGCGTACATCGAACTTGAACAAAGTAAATCATTTGTTCGATAATTGAGTCACTTTAACTACACGTTTGAGACTCACGACATCTTTATTTGTGACATGACTACGTTAAGGGTATGATTGTGATCATGTTAGGAATCATGAACCTTTCACATTGGTTGGTATGATACTATCCACTCTGAACATAAACTTTCCTAATTTTATTTTTTTGTTTAAGAAAAATAGTATATAACACTGTACGTATTGGCTTAAAACTGAAATCTTAATTTGAAAACTTGGGTCGTTTGAAGTACGAACCCTAAAAAAACTTAGTCAGTATTGATATATTTTTGAAAACCTTAATTAGCCCGTTTTGACATGCATGATCGACAACCAACACCCGAGAATAATTTCGCTCATAGTCAATTTTCGTTCCACAGTTGTTGGGGTATTATTGGCAGCTTTTTGCTCAAGTTCTAAGGCAGTTCCAATATAAAAAGTAACGACTATGACCCTGTTTTTTTCGCGCACGTGCTTCTAACGACCCACAAAAGAGACAACCTTCCTTAATTATAAACTCATGATATTGTTCGTAATTAGACAATATTTTTCTCAGTATTCATAATTATATTAAATTTAAATAAAATAAAATAACACAACAAATAATTATATATTAATTTATGAGGGACCCACAGGTGCCACCTAGACAACTTACTTAAATTGGAACTACTCAAGGTTACACGTTTATAAGGCTGCTTTTTACTTGTACTTATATTCCCAATAATAAATAATTTAATTTTAATAATTTTTTTTTATCTAAATAGGAATAAAATAACCTAAATTTTAACAATTATAAATATTTAAAAATAATAATTTTAATATCCAATTTTAAAAGTGAAAGTAATTAAATAAAATAATTAAAATAAATTAAAAAACAAATATCCTCATTCGAGTAATTAAACAAGATTTAAGTTCATGTTGTATAAAAAATAAAAATAAACATGTTTTTTTTTTAAACATTTTGATTGTAATTAAATTATTTTTTAAATAATAATTTATAATTATTCGAATTTTACGTTATCTTTTTAATTAAATAAATATACTAGAAAATTTGTTTTATAGGTAAAGTAAAATTGAGTACCCCACCCTTCTCTTATCAACTTTTAGTAATTTATTTTATTTTATTTTTAAAAAAATTGTTATTATTTATTAAAAAAACATAATTATAAATTAATTATTTTTTAGATGATTATATTAAAAAACCAGAAAATAAATATAATTTTAAAAAATAAATAATTATCACATAAATTATTAAATTAAGCATAATTAATTATGACATTTATTATTCTTTTTGAAAATGGCAAAAATTTGATTCCCAAAATTGTTTGTGTGTTAGTAAAGCCCTCATAAATTCAACCAACTCTAAATCGAGGCGGTTTGGAAAGACGGCACTCATAGACCCAACCTGACCCGACTCGACTCAAAAAAGGTAAGAAAAAGGAACGCTGACGACGAAATCCGCTGCCGCAGCAAAGAACGGGCAAAACGCGGGAGGAGTTTGTCGTTTTAATAGCGTAATTAGGGCAGGAGGAATTGACGTTGAAAACGATGGTTCTAGTCTCTAGAGTTTGATTAAAGAATGATAATGAAACGACGACTTGTTGCAGTTTCGTAATTAATGTCGACTATTACTCGGATGTGTCTGAAAAGTTCGCGGCGGCGGTGGCGACTTAGGGTCCGGGATCGGCTTCGACTTTGGTGGAGGGGAAACGACGAAGTGACAGGACTGAGTTTGTGTTTGGTCAGTTTTTTAATTTCTACCATTTTTAAATTTCATTTTTACTCCTTTTTTTCTTATTTCGTATTAATCCTTATTTAATACGTAATAAATTGTTTTTTTTTTTTTGAGAAAATGGACCATTTTTTTACTTAAATATTATTATTATTATTATTTAGCCCATTTTTTAAGAAATTAATAATTAAAATTAGGATTTATTAAAAAAATAAAAAGACTAAAATTAGAGGTTAAAAAAAGAAAGACTAAAATAAAATATAAAATACCATAATTAAAATATTATTTAACTTTTTTTTAAGGGGTAAGTGTAATTGTGATATTTATTTTTGCTTTCGAGTTTTCACTCAGAGCTTTAAAATGCATCTATAAGAGTAAGGTTTTCACATCCTTATAAATGGTGGTTTGTTCTCTTCCACAATTGGGACATCAAATAATGTTTTAAAATTTTGAGCAAAAACCCACGAACGGAAAGTCCAAAGAGAACAACATCTGTTAGGGTGGGCTTGACTCATTACTATCAGAGTCAGACACGGGCGATATGCAAGCGAGGACAATAAGACCTCAAAGGAGTGAATTGTGAGATGAAGGAAATCTCAAATATAATAATATCTGCTAATAGTGGGTTTAAGTCGTTACAAATGGTATGAGAGCGAGAGCTAGATATCGTACAGT
Source organism: Cucurbita maxima (assembly GCF_002738345.1). Classification (NCBI taxonomy): domain Eukaryota; kingdom Viridiplantae; phylum Streptophyta; class Magnoliopsida; order Cucurbitales; family Cucurbitaceae; genus Cucurbita; species Cucurbita maxima. The sequence goes on from NW_019272019.1 coordinate 1,726,802, forward strand.
GTGACAACAAGAACGTTGACTCCGAAAGGGGTGGGGATTGTACCGACGAGTCGCTTTCACCTCGGCAGACATAAGCGAAACGCCAAAACTCTCTCTCTCTCTCATTCCAATTTAACAAACATTCTTGGAGGAGAGAGAGAAAAATCGGCCCGTGATTTCTGTCTGACGATTCAATTTAGGTTTACGCGCCGATTTTCTGGACATGTGGAAACGAGGAAGAGGAAGAAGAATATTGACCAATCCCCTTCCATGGTCAAACCCCCGCCGGCCCTAAGCCTCTCATCTTCTTCTATTTCACTCATAATTTCTTACCTTTTTAACCTTAATGCCAGCTAGATTAATAAAAATAAAAATAAAAATATTTGTGTCAAAAACTTTTTTTAAAATAACTTTAGTTAATATTTTATTTTAAAATTACTCTTTAATTGTCACAATCGCACTTTGATGACAGCTGACTTGTAATGCTATGGGACTCACTTCTTAGCGACAAGTGAGCTAAGCTTATTTGTTATTGCGTCGCCTATGGTCAAGCGACGTATGTTCGAGTCTCTGGCCCTAGTTTAAGAAGAACGTTTTGGAAAAAAGGGAGCAACAAGTGAGTTAAGCTTATTCGTTCTCACATTACCTACGGTCAAGTGACGTATGCTCGTGCCTTTGGCTCAAGTTCAAGAAGAAAGTTTTAGAAAACAGAGAGCAACAAGTGAGTTAAGCCTATTTGTTCTCGCGCCACCTACGGTCAAACGACGTATGCACGAGAGAAGCCGGAGCTATAGGATTGATTTTTTTTTATTTTTTTATTTTTGTGTAGGAGAAGAGAAGAGCGGGAGCTATTGGTTATTATAAATGTGTGGTTTGTTTTTCGAAAGAGATCGGGGGATAGGTTCCCCGAGCAAACCTTACTCAGTGGGGCGAGTCTCAATTCGAGATCGAGAGAAATTTCCTCTTCGAATTCTTAGTTCACAACAGAAATCTGAATCTCGAAATGAAAATGTTGAAACTAAAAATTTAGGGTTTTATGACCTTCATATAGTTCCGAGACGTTAGTTTATCATAATTTAGTCCCAGTAGGTTAAATTCATAATAATTTAATCTATGCCATTTAAAATTTAAAATTATTTATTTAAATTTTTTAAAAAAATTGTATCTTCACCTTGAGCATAGTTCAACTAGTTAAGATATATATCATCGATTAAGAGGTCAAACGTTCGTTTTCTACTCAAATAATTGTTAGACTCAAGTATGAGTACCAAAGAGAGGACCGAGTAACAAAGAGAAAGAGCCCGAGATTATTAAGCGATAAATAAAAAACGACGAGTCTTGAAGAAACAATCAGACACAATCACATATACTCGTTGATGAATCTTTGGATCAAACAAAAAATGGTGAGCGTTAGTATCCAAACATGGGCTATCGTGTTGATGTCAAACTCGGGCTAGGAGAAAATCCCACCGGGCCTTCAAGTGTTTCAACGGTAAATTTCTAATTTAGAGAAGATGTAATTTGTAAAACAAAAAGAAAACGGCTCGGGGATATCAGGTCGAGATGGAGAAAAATCACGTAGAATGAAAAAAAAGAAGCTAAAAGTTTTAGTTGACTCGTATATCGTTTTCAATGCAGTTATCGAGATATTTTAATTAGCTATATATATATATATATATATATATATATATATATAATATGATGTATTAATAAAGTCTATTTTATAATATAAAGGGATTTTAAAAGAGTAAAAAAAAAAAAAAAAATTGGGATATTGAAGAATAAATTAAATTTAGAATATTTTTTATTTAAAAATAATAATATTTGAAAAATATCGTGGAATATTGGAGGCTTCCCTTTCAACCTTTTGGGCCACTTGCAATTCATGGGTCCACGTGTCGCTTTACAAGAGAGTGAGAGATATTTTATAAAAGTAAAAATATTTGGGAAATTAAAGGAAATTTTAAATTTTAAATCGTAAATAGTTTACATTAAATTAATAAAATAAAAAGGAATTTAAAGTCATTAATGGAATTCTTTAAGACAATTTTCAATTATGAAATAATTGGACCATTTTTAAAAATATATTTTTCTAAAATCATTTTTTTTTTGGTACAATTGAAAATTAGCGCTCACCGTTAACAAAAGTAAAATCGTAATAATCAAAGTCCACCGCTAGCAAATATTGTTCACTTTAGCTCATTACGTACCACTATTAGTCACACGATTTTAAAACGCGTCTATTAGGGAGAGGTTTCCACACCCTTATAAAGAAATGTTTCATTCCTGTTTTCAACCTAGCCGTATATACCTATATTGCATCGAATTGGATAGTCAAATCTTTCATCATTAATAGAAGTAAAATTATAAAAGCCAAAGTTTACTGTTTGCAGATATTGTCTGTTTTGGCTCGTTACGTAACGTATCGTCGTCATCTAACGGTTTTAAAACACGTCTACTAGGGAGAGGTTTTCACACCCTTATAAGAAATATTTCGTTGTTATGTTCTCCAACTGATATGCGGTCTCACAAAAATGCTCTTTTAATAATTTCAAATGAGACGTTCAAAAGATGGCATACGTGTTCTCAAACGTTACTTAACTTATGACTAACACCCGTTAAGTTTGGTATGTACATTATACACATTAAATCATCATAAATGTATTCCAACTATGAGATTAATTGAAAATTTTCGAAACAACCCTTCAAGATTTTTGGTGATAAATTTATAGACAGAGAAGTTTAACGATTTATATATTCTCGTATATGAATTTAAGGGCTAAAAATGAAAACATTAGAAGCTCGAGAGTATAATAAAAACCAAACCCATGATTTAGCGGAGATTTTTTTAAAGTTATACCTCTACAAATAGAGTACGAGGTTTGAACGTCCGAGTTCAAAAAAATAGTAATATATGTCTATATATATATATATATATTTCTTCATGGGATTATTAAAACGTTACCTATAAATGAAAAATTGGGTATATTTATAAATGCTCTCCCAAACATAGGCAAGCATTAAATTGGTAAGAATAATAGTATTGGGTGAAAACTTTAGATTAAATTAATAAAATTATATTCAAAACTTTATTTTTTTTAATAATATTCTTAAAAAAACGGGCAAAACTGTGTATCCATAAAATTTTAAAAGTAGTAAAAAAAAATAGACAGTAAAATTTGAAAGTTATTTTGCCATATTAATAGTAAACATATTTTTAAACTTTTAAAAAATTAAAAATGTTTTTGAAATTTTTAAAAAAGGTTTAAAGGTATCTTTCAAAGTTAATAAAATTTTTGAAAAGCTGATATTTATGAAAGAAAATATTACTTTTTGTCATTTTTAAAAAAAATTAAAGGTATTTTTTAGATAAATTATAAAGTTTATGTGTATTTTTATTAATTTAGTTAAAATTTTATTTTAAACAAAATCAGTTTTTTTTAAAATATATATTTAATTTAATCTTCATCCAAAATAAATAAATAAATAAATTATATTATTATTATTATTAAGAGAGAGAAAAAAAAAACGCCGACAAAAATGGTGACCGACAGGTTTGGTAGTTTTAAGAAGAGATCAAGCCACGTGTCTTTTTGAAATTTAAAATTTTGTTTTTATTTTTAAAAATTATAAGATGGAGAATTTTTTTTTTTTTTTTTTTTTTTTTTCTTCCCTTTAGCATAAGCTCTCGTGGCTTTGATTTGAGATTCCCCAAAAGAATTGGAGAGTGTATTCTTAGATTATAAACTCATGGCCATTCCCTAAATTAACCAATGTGGGACACTTTCATCTAACACCTCCCCTCGAACAAAGTATGTCTCCCCATAATTTAGGGATAATTCACTAATATTTCTAGTGGAATATTTTTCACAATCCTTGGAGAGATAGTTCACTAATAGACAAGGGATAAGTAATTCGACGCATTCACATCTAGATCATGAATGTTTGGAATCCATATTATGCAAGGAGACATTGCTTTTGCTAATTCGAATTGAAGGGTGATATAAAATCGATCTATTTTCGGTATCATATCCATAGTTAGCGGCACATTTATCATAGTTAGAAGCTCCAGCTCCGTACCAAGGTCACGGTCGATATCGTCACTATCATCAATATCGCCACTATGATCCATATCGTCACTATCATCAATAAGAAAACCCTTAGGGTTGTTATTCGGGAACTTGTTCAGAAATACTGTAATGAAAGGAAGATAGGAGTTTGTTGCTAGGTATTTGACCAAATAGGATCGTCCAGTTCCTATAGAACCTCACTAAAATACCCATACGAGGTTTGTGAATAAGTGATTGTCTGATAATGAGTAAGGAATGTTCGTCTTTCTGCTAAACAGGATGTATTGAACTCATAATTCATTAGATACTTTTTATGAATGTCAACTAAGTATCGTAAGTAAATTACTCCCGGTTGTTCAATCATTTGATAACCAGAGTCATTCTTTGATAAATGATCACTATGAGTCAGATTCAATAGAATTTGATCAATCCTTTTTTCTGTCGTTAAGGTGGAGAACTGAACCAATAATTCTCTTTCTTTATCATTAATCGAATCACTGTTCGAGACCTAGGATTCTATTTTATCATCAATCCAATCACCGCTTCCATTTTTTATTTTTCTTATCAATGAATATATCTCTTTACTTGTATGACTTAAATGTCTCGTCTTTCTCGAAAAAACGATTCGATTGATGGGATTGAGATTGATATTCCAATCTTTCTTCTTCGAACGTATTGATTTGACCCCATAAGTGGGACCGCCACACCATAGCATGTTGCCACTAGAAGCAGAACCCCATATTTCTTCTAGAAAATCTCCTAATTGTTCCAGAGCACTTTGGATTTTTTAGCCTCATTTTTTTCTTTTTGGAGTCCTTTGTTCGACATTCGAGGATTTGTCAATCTATTGACACGACTAAGTTTAGGGCATGACTCTGATACCACGTTAGACGAACACGACTCTCCACAATGATATGATATTGTCCACGATAGGAACCTTTCAAAAGAAAAAAAAAATTAATTTTTATCTATTTAAGCAAATAATTAAGAGAATAATTTATTCAAAATATGTTGTAAAACAATACCCCTCGTGTTAGTAAGTTATACGATAGCGATGATCGTAAAAACGAGTAAATTGGGTACCGGGGAGGAGGGAGGTCTACTGAACAATGTTTTCAAGATTGAAGAATAAAAATCGGTAGTATAAGGTTACAAACATTCATAGAGTAGGGTAGAATTAGAACTTTTGTGCAGCTATTTGATGTTATGTCCTTCCAATATATTTTCATTAAAAAAATTTCTCCTTATAAGAAAATCCATTTTGAATTGGTTTAACTTTTACATAAATAATTTTTAAAATTTCTTAATAAAAACTAAATCATATTTTCCTATTCTTTCTATTTCTACTCTACTCGTGTTATGCTCCCTACGTAATCGAGAATTTCCTTTTCTACTCGTGCTCCCGTTTCCTGCTTAATCGAGAATTGCACACCGATATTTAGTTGTATGATTTAAAAGCGAATACTCTTCCATATTCACTCCGAGTTTAAATCTTCATAGAAAAGGAAAAAAGTGGACTTTTTGAGAACACTTTTGAAAGAAACTAAATTCAAACAAAACCCACAATTTCCACTAATAGAACTAAACAAAACCCAACATTTAATTTTAGAAAAAAACCTCATAATCTCCAAAGAGGCAATAATTTAAATGATCCCCAAGAACAATAACTTGATTGAAAAGAAACCCCATATTTCTCCATCTCAAGAACAAAACAAATTAAAAACAAACAAAATGAGAGGAGGAGGGGGGGTGGTTTGAGATGTTTGTTGGTTAGCCATTGGAGTATTATGAGTGGGTTTTTGTGGGTTAAAAGGGACATGTCGTTAACGTTCTTTCTGCCTCCATGGCTTGTCAAAAACAGGCCTTTTTCTTCTCTCTCTCTTAAATGCAGAGAATTGCATAATGGGCATATAATTGTACCTATACTCTGCCTTCTGTAGGGCTCTGCCAGAGGTCACGTGGGAGGATACCCTACAATTTCCGATCCCTTTCAAAGGCTCATATATCCTATTCTCTCTCTCCTGAGCCCCACTTTCTCTCACTACTAAAGGTAATCTTCTTCTTGCAGTAATGCAAGGGCAACTTTGGGAAGGTTTTACCTAGATTTTTAGATGTTCAATCAATATAATTAAAATACCTAAAAGTTCGAGAATTAAACAGAACGAATATTTGAAATGTCAATATAAGCATAACTCACTGAAACAAAATATGAATGCAGTAATGAGCAAGATGTTAGAAATTTGAATCTCTCTGCTCATATCAACTCAACTGACACAAAGCATATACTACCAACTAAGAGGTCATAAATTGTATTTTCAACCGTCAATATCAACTCAGACAACACAAAACATATACTATTGACTAAGAGACTAGAAATTTGAATATCTCATCGCCAATATCAACTAAACTAACACAAAACATAAACTATCGACTAAAATGTGGTATTGACCAAGAGGTCGTAAATTTGAATTTTCCACAGCTCATATCAACTCAAAGAAAAAAACCCATTCAATAAAAACATATCCACTCATGTAAAATATATGATTGTGAAAGGGATGGGATGGGATAGAAGGTGAGAAGATGTGTGGAATGATATTATAGGTGTAATGATTTCCCTTCAGCTATCTACCTCTTCAAAGCACTGAATTCTCTCTTTTTGGACACAAACACTTCATTGATTACCTTCCTTGGCCCTTTTTTCACAATGGTCATATCCTAGTAATTGGCTCAGCCATGGCCCCCTATTGGGTCCATATATTGGCACCAATTTGGGCCCAGAAGATTTCCGGATCCCTAGGGGCAAAAGGGTCTTTTTACTCTCTAATTTTTTTTTATAATGAAACAGTTATATGTAAGTAGACAATGACAAAAAAAAGCCTCGAAGAACACTAATAAATTATATCCAAAATTAATAATTATAACAATAAGAATTTATTTTTCCACAGACAATGAAAAGGTACGAAACTGACCTTTCTCTAATGTCAGAGAAGGTTGAGAGTAGGTGTGAAGTCAAGCTCCAACTCATGTTAAGAACGCTTTTTGTATAAGCTTCTGAGGGAGGAGGTCCAAAGACTTCAAATTATAACAATAATAATCATATTAAGACAGAGACATCATTCTTTCACTTCTAATTCGTATCGAGCCCATTGTAAAATATTTGTGGTCAAAATCATAATGTTTCTAAAGAATGTTCGACTTATAGGTTAGACTCGTAATCCATAGAGATCACATGAAAGAAAATACAAGACACACAAAAAAACCAATCCTCCAAAAGAAAAGGATTCTAATCCAAAAGAACCAAAATAGAAAGAGATGTGTCTCGAAACGATAACGAATTTTTGCTAACCTTTGACAAAAACCCAAGCTTGTAAAAAATAATTTTAACCAATTCAAGGCAGTCCTCACAGACCAAATACAAAGTTACCAGATAAAAGTTACCAAATCCAGGTTCCTACACCTTTGTACAGCAAAAACAAAGTTTACATTATCTGGGGCTTAACATATCTAAATTTATTAAATTTGGTAGGCATGGACATCTGAGAGAAAATCTATTAAAGAACATATATGGAAAGTACCAACCATCCTAAATTCCAAAATTAAGAACACAGATAAGCTAAGGGTTAGGTAGGTAGGACAGGAGAGATGAAAGAAAAGGGAATTAATAAGGCAACTTACTTTCCCTAGATGAGGTAAATATTATGAAATTTCACAAAAGTGAATACTTATGTTGTCTATAATCACAAAGGAAAGTCATATCACAGATACTAATCGCAAAGAAAATTGTTGTTATACCAAACTACCTATGATCTTTGCAATGCAAGTCTAGAATCTAACATCATTTATTGCATTCACAAACAACTTTGCATCTCAAGCATTTCAATTCATTAAATTGTTACTTGAAATTGAAGCAAAAAGATTAGATTATTCAAACCTTGGCTCAAATGGTGTTCGAGCAGCAGCATCATCAGGCCGACTGTCTGGTTCAACCTGTCAACTATGAGTCCAAGTCCTTTTTGAGAAGCAAGATGTCATCTTCTCGAGCATATGGAGCCGAATGCGAGTAGATCTTCTAAGGCAGACTGGAAGACAGTTTGCCTTGAAAAACATATTTCAAAATCTTTCAAGACTACTAAGTAGTATAAAAGATTAGTTAAGATACATCATTGTAATATCCTGAGTACAAAACTGAAGCTCGAGCAAAAATTTTGAAGAAGAACAAAATTAATAATGATACAGATCTTAGAAGGCAAATATAGACAAAGCTTTTCAATCTCTAGACCATATAAGAAAGAAAGAAATAAAAAATAATAAAGAATGTTTTTCGGGGCGGGGGGTAATTCTACTACGCCTATTACAAAGCAGACGAACTGAAACAAAAGACAAACTTAATAAACCAATGTTTCCTGTGCATCACATTCCCTTACAAGCCTTGGCCTTTTGTCTTTCTAAAGTCCCAAAAGAACCCACCACCCTACAAAATATTCAGAACTTCCATAATAACCTTATTAAAAAAAAGCCTAGTAAACAACACACATTAAATTGTTGGAGAGATTTTTCAAACCATTTTACTCCTAAAGCAACAAATATATATATATATATATATATATATATATATATATATAAGCAAGCCCCCCCACTCGCTAATAATTCTTAACTGCTTGACATTTCCATGTCAGTACATTATCTTCTCTTTCCAAATATTACATAAACACACCATATAAATTTTAGTAAGAACCTGCACGTAAGCGTGCGAGTGCCCCGATTGCAGTTTAAGGCATTGGCTGCAGGCAACACCTTGGAATGGGACTGCTGATTACTCCCAGACACTAGAAAACAATCTCCAAAAAGCCTTTTCTATGAAGGAGCAGTTCATTTACCCCCTAGTTTTGGCTCTCTTCATTCCGAGGCTATTGTGGAAGGGAGACACGGAACTGGACATGGGCGAACCCTCCTCACGAAGTGTGCCATTAAGCATAGCTAGCTCTCGTAGCTGTTGCTTCTTGTAGAAATCGTGAGATTCATCCTAAATATATAATTAATAGGAAGACAAAATAAGAAAAAGAAATGATGTCAGTAAGAACAATTAAGTCGTCAACATAGCAACCAAAATATATAGATCTCAAAAGATACACACCATTGGTTTGAGCAAGTCCTCGAGAATCTCACGGGCTTGCATAAGGCGAGCATCAATTATTTCAACTGGCAATTCTGCCTCGACTAGGATGTGGAGAGGCTCGTTCAAATGCTCATAACCCGGTTTTCCTCTCATCATTTCTTCCTGCAAGGCATTGAACAATATAATAAACTTGGTACCTTCATCATACACAGAATTTAGATCCTAATATTTTAATGCTACAGAAGAAAAGTCGACTCCCAGGCATAACAAATGTGAAAAAAAAAACATGTATAAGCTACTTTAAAATGAAATAAACATCATTACGTACAATAGTATATATTAGAATTTATGCCTGAAGGAGACACTAAACAAGGATACTTAACCTCCCTTGAAGACAAGAACTGACGTGACTATGCTACAAATAAAAATCCTTCTAAAATTTTAAGGTCAGAGTAAGCAAGAAATGAAGAGAGATAGAGAGCGCGAAGAGAAGCAAAAGAACATTTTCACTCTAAACATTTTTGAAATACCAAATTTGACTTCCAAATATTTTCATTAACATATAGGAATTGGTGTCTCTGTGAGGTATCATTTGATCTAGGAAAAAAATTGGCAACCACGTCCATTACAAGAAACTGCCTAGAACTCTATCAAAACTACTTTGTAAAGACCTATTCATAAGGATAACTCATCGAATGGGAGGTCAAATATGGAATGCACCCATAACTGCACCGAAGATTGTACAAAGCTCCCAATAGTCATAAAAAATAGAATAATTACAGAGAAGTACATAAACTCAGAAGAACATTTTGAAGAAGATATTGATAAGGAGCTCCTACAAGATGCTAAGAAGGAATAAGCAAGATATAAAACCTCCTCTGCCTCTCCATTCAAACCAGATTCTTAAACAAAAATTCTGATAGCATTGACCCAAGACACTAGCCCAGCCACTTTACATTCTTTTTTTAAGTCTATACCCTCTTTCTTATCTGAAGTAACTGTGTATGGCCCTTTTCCTCCCTTCTCCACGTGATTCCATTTTATATTATATAATTTTTGTAACCCTCGGCCCAGATATATTGATGTTATTGCATTAATTTATTTTTTATTTCGTCTTCATTTTGGTCCTGGGGCCACGGAATTCTATTCGAGGATTTTCAATCAAGACATGATGTGGTGGGTGTTGTAAGTCATTTTCCCTACCATGTCAATTCAAAACAAAAACTTGCAGCGACATAAAATCCTACCTTTCCCTAAACAAACATACAATATTCCCAAAAAATACACGTATACCTAAACTCCCCTCATGAGTAATTACACTTTACCCTTCCTTGTACATGTAGAGTATACTATAAGAGGTCTTACATTTTCCCTGGGGTCAAAAACACCTTGTCCTTTAAGATTAGGAAATTTTTGTAGGATAATGTCGAGTGCTTCCCATTTGGCCTCATGCTTAAGTAAGTATTTCCACTGTATCAGTAATTCCCACACCTTCAAATCCTCATTCTTGCAAAGGCCATGACATTGAGGGGTTTAGCCACCCATTCAAACTCATCAGTCAAACACGGGGATTCTCAATTAGATAGTGTAGGCCTCTCCCAGAGTTGACCTTTTCAGATGTGGCATGCACATGAAATACTAAGTGGATCATGGCCTTCGATGGAACTTTCAACTTGTATGTGACTGGTCCAACTCATGAGAGGATGCGATACAACCAAAATACTTGTGTGTCAAATTTGCAAAAACCTTGCGAAGACTTTCAACATGTCTATCGATCATAGTAAAGAGTGTTACTTGATGATGGAGGAGGCTAAATTCAGCCCAACCCTAAAAGGCATGCAAAGGGCCTATTGGTGTGTGTCTTTTTTTCCTATTGTCAAAAGGAATAAGAGTCTTCTGGAGAAGATGTAGATTTCTTTAGGTGTATGTTTCTAGAAGGTTTTATAACTACCCTTTGTCTCTCATTCCTAACAATTGGATCCTTCAATAGAGAACTTTTTACTTCTGGATGGTCCATTTGTTAAAAAGAAAACAAAAAGCCCTCCCTTTTAAGCTGCTTTAGATGTATATTAAAAAATATATTTTTCCTACAATTAGACCTTTATTTCAATTTAGTTCCTATGATTTTTTAAAATTACACGATAAGATGGTCTTGCCACCAAAGAGAAAAAATGAAAATACAACATGACAAGTTGTTTGAAAACTTGGCATGGAAGATTAACCCCAAGATGTGCCAGATAGTTCTAATAATATAGGAATTTAAAAAGTTGAAAAGGTGAACGGCAAAAATGGGGGTAAAGGAAACAGGCACTAGAACTTGAAAATTTGGGCTTAGATAGGCTCGCAAAAAAAGGAAGTAGAAGCTTGCCTAACAAGCACTACTAAGAAATCATCTTGAGTGATTGTCACTTGTCCATGATCAAACCAACATAATTCTTTTATCTAGTTCCAACATTATAGGTCATGTCCCTCCTTTAGTCCATACTTCCACAAGAAAGTTAAAGCTACTATTTCTCAAAGTGACATCAATCTATCTGCAAATTACCCCCACTCAAAAAATCCTATTTCAAAGGAAAGGTCTTTTTTCAAAACCAAAGCGCTTCCCTTTTGGTGGGCTGTTTTTATTTGTCACTTTTGTATGTTAGGGCTTTCTCAATCAAAGTTAGCTTCTCATACAATTAAAGTAATAATAAGATAAAAGTGAAAAATAAAATCCAGAACCATTATTTTAGTTCAAAATGGGATAGAGATTCAACCCTTTCTTAACCACTTGAGCCGTTTAAGTCCACCCAATCCTTGTGCTATCTTCTTCTTCTTCTTTTTTTTTTTTTTTTTTTGAAAAATCAAACTTTCATTAAAACAAGAATACAAGGGCCTACAAAAAGAAGAGCCCACGATAAGGAAGGCAACCTACGACAAAGGTCTCCATCTAGCAAGATAATCTCTTAAAGGCTTCCATTAACCTCTTAAAACTTGCCCATATTCACCCCTTTATACTTCTCAACCACAAAAAAAATCAGTGATCTAAGCAAACTGGACTTCCACGTCATGAAAAAGATGGCAACATTTAAGTTCATTGTTGTGTACAAAAAACACGCCACATGAGATTTCTAGAGATGAAATATATGTTTCAATCAAAGGTTACACACAAGAATGAAAATGATAAGAGCACATGAGCCAAATTGACACAAACATTAAGAGAAATAAGATTCAAAATCTATTTTAACCTTGGGTATATTAATAGAAAATTGTAAAATACTACCCCTAACAGCTACCAATATGGTAGTCCTTTAATTTTTTGTTCAATTCATTATATTCGTTGCATCATCAGCCCTATGGTAATCTGTAAACTATGCTATTAAACATACCGAGAAAATTACAAACTCACCCTAAGCTATGAAGATAGTCACAATTCAGTCCCAATTCCCCCAGGGAGGAAGGCAGAGGTTCATCATAAATTTTATAACTAAAAGTTAATCCATTAATCCAATACGTTTATTAATTAAAATATTTAATTACATAAAATTAATCCCAAACACTCAATGTAATATTAATAAAAAATCATGGGAAACCAAAATTGTGTTAAAGAAAGGAAATAAAAAAAGAAAAAGATACGATCCCCATCAAGGCTTGGGATTACAAAACAGATTCTCAAGGCAGAGATTTGCAAAACCTCAAATATTAAAAAAAAATCCAATATATTTTGAAGAATAAATAACGAAAGTAAAACCAACAATATTATTAAATTGTCTATTGTGCTTCATCAACAATAAATATACCAATATAAGGGCATAGGAGAGGTAAAGAGGGTTTCAAATAAGGATAAATGGGGGTAATAGAAGCATAAGGAAAAAAGAGAGTTGACAAGGAAACTAAGATCTGGGGGTAGAAGTTAATCGAGAGACAGATATGAAAGAGCTGACTGGGCGAGCGATTGGAGAAAATAGAAGAAACGAGAGGAGGATTTACCTCTACCTCCTTATGTTCATATTAAAAAAGTTTTAAAAAATAAAGAGAAGTTATCAAATTTAAAGATACAAGTCATGTTACAACCATTCTCTCTATCATTCCCTGATTTAAAAGAAAAAAATCAACAGAAAATTAAAAATCTTAGCAGATTAAGTGAAAATAAGTTATTTTATTTATTTTAATGGAAAAGAACATAGCAACCGTTCTTAACGAGGTTGTAATAGATAAAATTACAAGTTTGAAGACTAGAGTGGGACCATCTTAGAAGTTCAGTGATAGAATTTTTTATTTTCCGATATAATATAATTGCAAATGAATTCTACAATCATGAAAGGGATATGCAAAACAATCATGAGATGCAACATTATAAGAACATGAAAGTTATAGTAAATTACCCTAGCTGGATCCTTAATGCTACCACGCCCTCTAATCAAAACTCGACAATCAGTACTTGCCTCCACTCGCTTGAGAGAGTTTCCCCTAGGTCCAAGGAGGCGGCCAACAAAGTTATACTACAAACAAAGTTCAATTCAGTTCCATTAGCAAAAACAGAAAGAAAAAAAAAATGAAAAGGGAAGAAATAGATAAACAAATAAAACATGATGATAGTTCATACATTGGGATAGTTGTCAACAGGAACGTCCACTCTGATGGTTCTCTTCACAATAAGACCTGATGAACTACCTTGGGAACTTAGCCAATTTTGTGCCGGTGAGGATTGTAATAAACTTGACATCTGCATATCATATCATTATATAGAGTTCAAACCAGAAAATTAAAAATAAATCTAAACATGCTAGTTGAGATATGTACAGCAGCCAATATAGCTTTGGAATGAAGAACATGGGAGCTTTTCAGAAACAATACATATCAAAGTCAGAGATTCTAGGACAGCAATCAATGGGAAGGGAGAAGAGTACTGAACACAGTACATACCTTGAGAAATAACATCGTAACCATGCATAGAAAGTGAGAACATTTTGGTGCTCGAATGAGTAAAAGGAAATCCCAGAACGTGGAACTTAAAGTAGCATTTTTTTTCTAAATTTCTCTTTTCCCTTTGTGGGGTTGGGGTGTACGTTCAAGGTAATGAATCTTCCTTAATTAACACACCATTAGAAAACCATAGAAATGTGCTAATACTGACATAAATTACTCCTGGGGCCACTTATTTATGTATTTTAAATTCCAAGGCCAAGTAAAGTTTCTTGAAAACCCCTTCACCAAGATAACAAGGGGTAAACCAAATTCACTAATGAGTCAGCATTCTATATTAGAATATTAGACCCTTGTCACTAAAAACAAAAAACTGAGTCAACACAGCTAACTACTCACAGAGAGTTTCCTTCACACACACACACAGAAAAATTTGAAAGTAAGCTCCTCAGATTTTATTGAACACCGTCATCCTGTTTATCAAGAAGGCTGAAGGTGAAGAACCAATTTGTTAGAACCATTAGAGAAGCTAAAAAAAATAAAAGACCTAAGCAAAAAAAAAAAAAAAAAAAAAAAAAAAAAAAA
>NW_019272019.1:1741741-1757242 GCF_002738345.1 Cucurbita maxima
AAAAAAAAAAAAAAAAAGAAAAAAAAAGTAAAACGCGTAACTGAAAAAACTAAGTCTCATTTTTTAATTAGAGAAGTTGTCCCCAAGTGAAATTGTTATGAGTTAGCAAAAATGTAAAATGTTTGCGTCACAGATGCTTCTTAAGTACAGTAAATTAGATGGACAGTAAGGTCATGTTAATGGTTAGTATCCGTACTTCTGATTGAAACCGTGATGGCCATCCATTCATGTCAGCACCTCCATTTGAAAACATTCCTCCAGAAGCCAGGGGGCTGGCATGTTCAAGCCCACTTTGACCTAAAACTGATGCCTTCCCCAATAGTGTAGTTACACGCAATATTTCTGCTCCAAAAATGTCAATTTTCAAGAACAAGATGTACCAGTCAGCGCATTTGTTAAAAAGTTAGCCGTCACCACACAATGGACACACAACAAGGTGTTTTTTACTTCTGAGTCAGTGAAAAAAATATCCTTCATAAAGAAATTTGGTCAAAAGTAGAAAAACATAAAATTGCGAGCCCCAATACCACAGAGCAATATCAATATGTAATATTGCACCAAACACTAAGAAAGGAGGTTCATAAACTGTATAGGCTGCAGAAACTAAGAAAACAAACGAAGACAAGAGGCAGCAGAGGTAGAAAAAAATCACATAAGTTCCAAATAGTTGTTAGGATTAATAGGTATATTAGAATTTCCATCAGAAAAATTAACATTTATGAATACAAGAAGTTAAGCAACCATTTAAGACAAGTACACAATGGTAGAAAGGCAATGGGAAAGTTCAAAAAAAAAAAAGAAAAAAAAAGAAGGATCAATTCTTCAAGACACCAAGAAAAGAGACTTCCAACTGCTGGAAAAAAGAAATATTAGGCTCGCTACTGAACTTCTGGGTAACTTCACTAGAGCACTTACATGTGAGCTTGCATCATAACTTGTAAGCTTTTAGCTCGATCCAAAAGATGTAAACCAGACAACCCATGTAACATGAAAAAAGCTTTTTTACAACAGGTAGGTACGGCTGCTCCATATTCGAGATAGGGAGAAACTACATCCTCGTTTTTTAAGGAATAACTTCTCAAATTAGAATGTATTCGCTGAGGTTTACCACTATCGACTATATATTATTGTACTTGTCATGTTTGTCATATCCTCTGGGTATCAAAAATCACCCTCCAGTTTTCACAAACACACACAGTTTTATGCAAAGCCATTTAATCACTTCATAACTCTACCAACTTAAATAACCAAGGTATTAGCAGAATGGAAAGGCAACAATCAAGCAAAATCAATAAAGTTAGATCAGATAACTGCTCATCGCATTTACTTGTTGGATTGAGTTTCTGTTAGATTAGTTCAGTCACGCTTGTATATTGAACAACCATGCTCTGTTCTGAATTTCAACGAGCAATAACACCTCATCCCAAAGATTTCCAGCCAATCAACCAAAGGAGAAACAACGATGCAAGCAAACTATTTCACAACAAGATACTTCGTTGAGGCTACAAAGTTCACCTTGGTTCAGCAAGCGATAACTAATAGGCAGCACAGGCAGAAATGGACCAAGTTTCTGTCGCTCTGCCAATAACTCAGAGAGATACCTGCAAGAAAACAAAGAACACAAAATAAAATGTAATCAGATAAATATCAATTACGTCACAAAAAGAAAAGAAAAAAAACTCGGACGCTAATCAACTAAACAGAAAAACGCGCACACACCATTCCATAATCAAGACAGTTTGGTCCACAAGCACAAAAAAGTGGAAAGAAACTCAGATCTTGCATCAACAATCAAACAAGTATCACACAAAACAAGTAACATAATCAACTAGCCCAAGTCCAAAACAAAACAGTTTAAGAGCTAACTATCAAGCAGGTCAGTCAGATGAGGCCAGTCACATGAGTAACAGCTCCGATCATACAAAATCAATCATCCAAAACTCAGAAACAAAACCAGACTGATCCAAAAAAACAATCAACACACAGATCGGCAACACACAAATCACAGATCTTACAAAGCAACAAACATCAAATAAAAAAACAAAACAAAAGAGAGAGAGAGAGAGAGAAAGAAGAGAATTCGATTAGTTACTTTTCTTGCTCGAGTAGAGCAGCTGCAGCCGCAGCCGCAGATACAGAGGACGGAGAACGAAGACCAGGAAGATGAGGAGAGTGAGGAGCCGAGGGAGAGGGAGAGAAAGCCATGTACATCCCGCCTGCAGACGACGTCATTTCTCTCCCTCCGGAGACGTGACTGGATATGGATAAGGCCAGGATTCAAAGTCGGCGGCGGCGATGGCGATAACGGTGGCGATCCCTACCAGACGCTCTGTCGATCTGGCGTCGGTGGAAAAATTATGCACACTACAGCAGCTGTGCCTCCTTCCCTGTCTATCTATCTCTATATGTATTTAATTTTTTATAAATATATAATAAATAATTTGTGTAATATTTTCTGTATGTTTTGTGATTATTTAATTTAATTTAATTTAATTTTTATTTTTATATGTTACGGTTCTGACACCGCATTTAGTGACCAAAGAGACGTGGGACCCATGAATTATTGTTTTATTAATAATTGAATGAGAAAAACCCAAATTTTTTTTAATAAATTATTTGATTGATAATAATCGTAATAATAATAATAATAATAATAATAATAATAAAACCTATTTTGGTGAAGGGGTTGGAGGGGACGGTATTATTATAAAAAAAAATATTAATTTTAATTATACTTCAAATTTTATAATATTTAAAATTATTTATTTTTATTTAATTTCATGATATATCATTATATTTTTCATCGATATTTTAGTTATTCTTAGTTTTTAATATGATATTTTAGATAATATTGAACTAAATTAATATGTTACAATTTTTTATCGTTGTTCCTGATTGAATTTTAATTTTTAATAATTATAGATTAATTTATGTTTATATGTGAATTTTTAATTATCTTCTATCTAAGACTGTATTGGAATAATTATAAACGGTGGATAAATAAAATTTTTAATTTTTTTTAACAACCCAAACCGAAAATAAAAGATTGGGTTGGGTTACCAAACCAACAAACTCGAACCTTTGTTGGGTAAAAAAAAACCTCTCAACCCAACTCAACCTGAACCATGTAGACCCCTACTACCTAACCTAATCCAACTCAAACCATAAAATTTGAGTTGGGTTTGATTTTTTCCGATTTAGATTATGTTGAATTTTAGAAATATCGAAAAATTGTAATCGATTGGTGGGTTGATTTTTTTCTTTTTTTTCAGATCAATTCGATCTGGGTTATTTTTTACGGTTTGGATTGGGTTGAATTTTAGAAAAATCGAAAATTCGTGTTGGTTTGCAGGTTTTTTTTTTTTTTTTTTGTCGAATCAACTCGACCAACCAGAAAATAGGATTACAACCTTACGGTACTTTCAATATTTGTGTCATTTGTAACCCGTGTTAGTGATTATTTATTATTTGTGAATGTTCGATGTTCATTTCTATTACTAATATAGCATAGAAATTAGAGATAAGGTCATTTTAGTGATTTGTCAATTTATAGTTTAATTCTAGTAAATATAAAATTTAAGATAAAAAAAATAATATAAAAATTTAATTTATTTCAACTCTTTACATATTAATTAAAAAAAAAAAAACCAAAACACTTTTGGCTTCGAGACCTAACCAAGCTAACTTGTGTCATAGGCGAGCGTCACACAACAAATGTCTTGGACGACTTCCTTTTTAGAAAGGATATTTCAAGGATAGTACTGGACGACATTGTCAATTTACGCTCCAACTCATGTATTAGAGGTTGGATTATGCACCGTTATCTGGAAGGTATGTCGTAAATGGTTTAACATGAACACGGGAGAGTCCGATACTCGAAAGTACCCGAATGGATGGATGTTCGAGATGTCCTGATGAGATGATCTACACATGGGGTCAGTTCCCAACTGATATGAACCAAAAAACATCAATCATACAATATACTTCAATGAAGATGTGAAGAAAAGGTTCTCAAAATTATCAAAAGATGTTTTAATTCATGTCACATTGAAGAAGAATGAAATTTGATTGTTATAAATTTTGGGAAGGTTTAATTTAGAGTTTTTAGAACTTTTTATTTATTTTAGTTTACAATTATATAATCGTTAATTATGACTATTAAGTATGAATGTTACGACTCTTGGAATGCCTTTAATAGTTTATAGTATAAAGAGCATTTGTGCTCTTATTTAGCCAATGGCTAAGCTTCTTTGCAATTCTATGTAGTTTAGGTTGCATGTAGAATCATTCAAGCTCGACAGGATCAATCTTGTGGAGTGATTCAAATCTGAAGCAAGTGTTCTTGCCTTGAGATATTTGATCAACAAGAATCATTCAAGTTAGACATGATCGATCTTGCTTGTGGAGTGATTCGAATCTCAAACAATGTTCTTGCCTTGAGATATTCGATCAACAAGGTAATCCGAATTTTACTCCCCTTGTAGTGGTTCCTTATCTTATCACCAACGAATGTGTTCAAGCAAACCTAGACGGTTGATGTTTTTCTGAGATATGGGATGGTATCACGATGCATGGATTGTGTTGTTGGGAACCAAGATGACAATGAGATGCGACGTGATTGTATCGCACACGATTGAACATGCACGCACGAACGACGCGTGTGGCCGATCTATCAAGTTTGGATTCTGCACGAATTGTGTTCGGTTGGCAAAGGTAATTCTCGACGATAGTCTAACGAAGCCACAAAATCGGACAAGAAAACGTGAATGAGACTTGAGTCCTTAAAACTTGTCGTGAGTGTATCAAGATTACGACACTGCATGATTAAAGGTGTACGACCGTGATGGTCGGTAGAATTTTAAGATAAATTCATTATCAAATTAAACTAAAAGACTGAGTAAAAAAAATTAAAATGTTGTTTTTAAAACTTTTTAATATTACACTATAACAAATAATCAATTTAGTATAATATAATATTAAATAAAAAATAATTAATTAAATATTAATAATAAATTTTATATTAAAGAGTAAAATAACATAAAATATTACTATCAAGTAATTATAAACATTAGTTAAAATTTATCAAGTCCAAATAATATATTGATATTTAATAATTAATTAAAGATAAATAATAATTCATTAAATTAATTATGTTATATTTTTACGGTATTATCTT
This sequence comes from Cucurbita maxima, assembly GCF_002738345.1. NCBI lineage: Eukaryota > Viridiplantae > Streptophyta > Magnoliopsida > Cucurbitales > Cucurbitaceae > Cucurbita > Cucurbita maxima. The sequence continues at coordinate 1,746,918 of NW_019272019.1, forward strand.
TTTTGAAATTTTTTTTATATCAAACAACAAATATTAATGTCTTTTATAAGAACGTGAAAACCTCAGTGGACAATATCGATTAGTGATGGGTTTGGGCTTTCACAAACGATCTTAGAGCTAGATTTTGAGGAGTGTGCGAGTAAGAATGTTAGGCACTCAAGCCGCCTAGAAGAAAAAAACCTAAAAAAGACAATATCTGCTAGCGGTGGGCTTGGACTGTTACAAATGGTATCCGAGCTAGATTTCGAGAAGTGTGCCAGTAAGGGCACAAGGCACTCAAGCCGCTCAGAAGAAAAAATCTAAAGAGGACAATATCTGCTGGCGGTGGGCTTGTGCTGTTACAAATGGTATCCAAGTCAGGTTTCGAGAAGTGTGTTAGTAAAGGTACAAGGCACTCAAGCTGTTCAGAAGAAAAAACCTAAAGATGACAATATCTGCTAGCGGTGAGCTGGGGCTGCTATAAATGGTATCAGACCCAGATTTCGAACAACGTACGAGAAAGGATGCTAGACACTCAAGCCGCCCAGAAGAAAAAACCTAAAGAGGACAATATCTGCTAACAGTGAGTTTGAGTTGTTACAAATGATATCAGAGTCAGATTCCGAGCGATGTGGGCATATTAATTGATTCGCAGAACTATGTTCAATTTGATAATTTTTATACCGACTTTAAACCATACAATTTATCGATCATTATTGACGTGGAATGCATGCATTCACATATCACAACTAACGAACGAGCTACCCTCTCCTATCATTACTATAGTTGGTAGGCTGCCATTATGCACCCAACTTGTAACCATCAAGTCCTTATATTATTATTATGCTTTAGGTGTCACAATAGCGTAGATCTTACTTTTATTATACTTTTCATTCCATTTTACGTATAATTTTATGGTCTCGAGATCTAGAATTTAAAATTGGGATTTGAGCCGTTCAATCATTGAAAATATTTGTTGTACCAAACACACGTTGAAGAAATAGAAATCAAAGATTTATTTGTGATAAGTATATGTACGATTCTTCTCGATCCTTAGTTTATATTTTTTACACGTACAATTTCTGTAAAACAAGATTATTTTCGGTTCGAAATAATTTTTTGAAGTGTTTTTTTAATGAAAAATAAAATATTTACGAGTATTTGAAGATAATTACAAACACACTAAATCATTTTCCCGAAAAAGTGAAAGAAGTTAAAAGTCTTTCGCGTGGGGAACAAGGTGCTGGTTTATCCTTTGCTTGTGGTGTTCGGTTGCCAAATTTATATATGGAGGGCCCATTGATTGATTAATGTTCATTGAGGTTGTATGATGTGTTTTATTACAACTCGACTTACTATTCATAGATATTTTACCGTTTTAAAACATGTAGGTTAGGAAGAAGTTTTCATATCCTTGAGAGTACAGTGTACTCATTAATACACCGCTCAATATCTAGCTCTGATACTGTTTGTAATAGCCTAACCTCACCGCTAGTAGATACTGTCGGCTTTGGCCCGTTACGAATCATTGTCAGCCTCACGGTTTCAAAAAAGCATCTAATAGGGAGAAGTTTTCACACCCTTTTAGCAAATATTTCATTCCTTTCTTCAATTGATATGAGACCTCACAAATACATCCAACGATACAACCCGAACCAACCGAACCTATAAAACTTATGGTTATGTTGGGTTGAACTCATTATTTAGTTAGGGTTGTCTGAGATAAAAACTTTACAACTTGAAGAGTTGGGATCAGTTTACAAAAAATGTATCAACCTGATCTAACCCAACACAATCCACGAACATTCCCACTTTCCAGTCCCATCATCAAGTACATTTGCACATGGAAACATATAGCAATAAGGGCAAAAAGGTAAAATCTCTGAACATTATTATAGCCTTTGATTGAGGGGAAGGGAACAAAACGTTGAACAACTCTTCGAGATCATTGCCTTTATTTTTATTAAAACAAAAATTTAAATAAACGACTTGAACAACTCGAACTCATTGGGTATATTATTTAATAAGGCTATTTAGGGTGACAAAATTAAAACCCGAACAACTGGGTTGGACCTGAGAAATATCCCGACTCAATCCAACCCAACTCACAACCTGCTCTAATTTCATATATGGAATATTATTAGCAGATCAAAAAGGTCAACAATTTATACAAGTTCAAGTCCATACCAAAACAGCCGTCTTCCAGTCTAAAATTTGCTACGGTAAGCTTACTACACAAGGAATAGCGAAGCCGAACTTTGAGAGAGCCTGGGAAGAACAGAAGGCAAAACCATAATGAATAACTAATAATTTATGGGTTAGAACTTGTAATTGAAGCATTATAAACACTTACTATATACAGCAGAATCATATCGAAGCCGACTGCAAGTCCTCCGTTCGACTCCCGCTTTTAGTCTCGACGAAGTAGTCCTGAAGAGGAATCATCGAAACCGAGCTCGTTTTGAGGCTCTTTATGGCTTCTGCAGTTGCCAATGCTCCGGCCACTGTCGTTATTATAGGGACTTTGTATGCAAGAGCCATTCGCCTCAAATGGCGTCCATCGATCTGATCGAGATCGTCGCCAGAACTAGTGATAATCATCAGCTGAATCTGTCCATTAGCAAGTATGTCACCAGCGTGAGGTCGCCCCTCGTGCAGCTTCAGCACTCGCTCAACGGGAATGTCTTCCGATTCGAGAACGTGGGCAGTTCCAGAAGTTGCGATGATGCTGAATCCAAGCTCTAAGAATGCCTTGGCTATTTTGGAGAGGTGGGGCTTTGTTAAGTCGTTCAAACTGAGGAACAGACTTCCAGAAAGTGGTAGCTTATTCCCTGCAGCAATTTGAGCTTTTGCAAATGCAATAGGAAACTGGAAATCAAGACCCATAACCTCACCAGTGCTCCTCATTTCAGGCCCTAATATCACATCGCTGCCTTGAAACTTCTCGAAAGGAAGGACGGCTTCCTTCACCGACACGTGTTTTGGGATCACCTCTTTGGTGAAGCCAAGCTCATATAGAGACTTCCCAGACATCACAAGGGAAGCATACTTGGCCAATGGGTGCCCGATTGCTTTAGATACAAATGGGACGGTACGAGAAGCACGTGGATTTGCCTCGAGCAAGAAAACCTCCCCTGCCATGGTGATTGCATACTGACAGTTCATAAGCCCACAGACATTTAGCCTCTTGGCCAATTTTGTTGTCCAGTTCCTGATGGTGTCGAGGCAAGACGATGGGATTGTTTTCGTTGGGAGTGAACAAGCAGAGTCACCCGAATGGACACCAGCCAACTCAATATGCTCCATTATCCCACCAATTGTCACATTCCCATGTGAATCAGCTAATGCATCGATATCGATTTCAATAGCATCAGATAGATATTTGTCGACTAATACAGGACGTTCGGGATCCACTTCCACAGCATTTTCAAGGTAAGTAACGAGTTTGTCGTCACTGTACACAATTTCCATTGCCCTACCACCTAGAACATAAGATGGTCGAACAACAACCGGATAACCTATATCCTTAGCAATGGAGAGTGCATCAGCTTCACTCTTGGCAATGCCCCCTCTTGGTTGTTCTATCTTTAACTCGTTAAGGATCGCATTGAACCTTTCTCTGTCTTCAGCCGCATCTATGGAATCGGGAGAAGTTCCCCATATGCGAACATAGCCATCACCACTGGCACATTTGAGCTTGTTCTCATCTAAAAACCGCTGTATGGGGAGAGCCAATTTCAATGGCGTTTGACCTCCAAACTGCACAATGATGCCGTCTGGACGTTCCAAAGCAATAATGTTAAAAACATCTTCAACTGTCAAGGGTTCGAAGTACAGCCGATCACTTGTATCGTAATCTGTCGAAACTGTTTCGGGATTTGAGTTCATCATGATTGTCTCATATCCAGCATCCTGCAAAACCAAGAAGTTGAATGCAAATTTAAAGTAAAAAGCTAGGATAAATAATAACCATCCATTGTACATGATAAGAAGTATGATATGCAGCACAGTGCTATAAGTGTTACTCAAAGTAACGTAGTATTATAAGATTGCATCAGATCGAATCAAGTCAATCGCACAAGACTACATGAGTAACCGCCCAAGCCCACTGCTAGCAGATATTGTGCTCTTTGGGTTTCCCCTTTCGAGCTTCCCCTAAAACGTGTCTACTACGAAGAGATTTCAACACACTTATGAGGAATGTTTCATTCCCCTCTCCAATCGATGTGGGGTCTCACAGTCCACCCCCTTGGGCCCAGCATCCTTGCTGGCACACTGCTCGGTGTCTGGCTCTGATACAATTTGTAACAGCCCAAGCCCATCGCTAGCAGATATTGTCCTCTTTGGGTTTCCTCTCAATGTTTTAAAACGCGCCTACTAGGAAGAGGTTTTCACACACTTATAAGGAATGTTTTGTTCCCCTCTCCAACCGATATGGGATCTCACAATCCACCCCCCTTGGGGGCCCAACATCCTTGCTGGCACACCGCTCGGTGTCTGACTTTGATACCATTTGTAACAGCTCAAGCCCACCGCTAGCAAATATTGTCTTCTTTGGACTTAAAAAGCCCGAAAAGGAAGCCCAAAGAGGACAATATCTACTAGTGGAGGGCTTGGACGGTTACAACTACCAAGAAATACTGAAAAAATGAACACAAACCTGCAGAGCAAATGAAGTATGGCAGCAACAGTAGTCAAATTCAATACCCTGACCAATACGGTTTGGACCACCACCCAATATCAAGACCTTTTTCTTTTGAGTTGGGGCTGATTCACACTCAAAATCATAAGAAGAATACATATAAGGGGTATTTGCCTCGAATTCTGCAGCACATGTATCCACCCGTTTATAAGCTGGTAGGACACCCAGAGATATTCTCTTAGAGCGCACCTCCTTCTCAGTTGATTTAGTGGCAAATGCTATCTGCTTATCACTGAAACCTCTTCTTTTCACTTCATAGAAATCTTCCTTTGTCAAATTAGACAAGCTTTGAGCCAAGAGGTATTGCTCCACATCCACCAACTCCTTTAACTGAGTAAGAAACCACTTATCAATGTAACTCAGCTCGTGAATATCATCCACTTTCATTCCCTTCTTCATTGCAGCATATACAGTATGAATGCGATCGGGATTAGGAACTCGGAGGCTGTACTTCAATTGTTCCCAATCCCAATCAAGTTGTTTAATGGGTTCACAACCCCATCCAGAGTAGCCACATTCCAATGATCTTACAGCTTTTTGAAAGGATTCTTGGAAAGTGCGGCCAAGAGCCATAGCTTCACCAACTGATTTCATCTGAGTAGTCAATATTGGTTGAGAACCCGGGAACTTTTCGAAAGCAAATCTGGGAATCTGCAACAAAAAAGCATGCAGAAACAACTTACTATAAGGAAGAAGAGAGATAAAGACGTGGGAAACAGATGTGAGGAGAAAGCAGGGTCACTAGTAATGAAGATCAAAATATGTGTAAAGTATCAACTGTCATCAAGTAAGCTAACAAGAAGATATGGCAATGCTGCATTAATCATTACATCAAACTTTCTAAAAACGAATACGAAAATTATCAAAAGGACAAATTGTCATCTATAGATCACAAAGTTGTTAACCTGTAAGAAAGAATATTTGAAGGAAACTGGTAACACACAAGGAAGAAAATGCATACTCAAAATCTACTCTGTAATACTCAATATTTACATGTGAGATCCCACATCGATGGGAGAGAAGGACAAAACATTCTTTATAAGGGTGTAGAAATCTCTCCCTACAGACATGTTTTAAAACCTTGAGGGGAAGCCCGGAAGGGAAAGCCCAAAGAGAACAATATCTGCTAGCGGTAGGCTTGGGCCATTACAAATAGTATCAGAGCCAGACACTGGGCGATGTGCCAGCGAGGAGGCTGACCCTGAAGGGGGTGGACACCAAGCGGTGTGTCAGCGAGGACGCTGGGAACCGAGATTCCACAACGGTTGGAGAGGGGAACAAAACATTCTTTACAAGGTTGTGGAAACCTCTCCCTAGCAGACGAGTTTTAAAACCTTAAGAGGAACCCCAGAAGGGAAAGCCCAAAGAAGACAATATCTGCTAGCGGTGGGCTTGAGCTTGAGCCGTTACATTATAAGACCGTACAAATTTGGATTTTTTATACACGAAATAACTAAGATAGATTTGGAAAACACGAACTCTGTTACTCCTCAGTTGACTAAATAAGAAAAGAGCTCACTAGTCATCTTCCAAGACTAGGCAGGCGTATGAACTTTGAACAAAGTTAGAGTGTTAAACGAATCAAAAGCTACAACCATGCTAAACTTTCCAGTATAATATGTTCTACATGCATAGCTTAATCCACGAACCAATATCCCATAAATTTCAATTCCAAAACAACTCAAAATATGACAAACAAATCTCAAGTAAAATAGACCTGCCTTTGTCACCACGTAATCAATGGAAGGCTCAAAACTAGCAGGCGTTTTCTTCGTTATGTCATTAGGAATCTGATCCAATGAATACCCAACTGACAATTTAGCAGCCATCTTTGCTATTGGAAAACCTGTAGCCTTGGAGGCCAGAGCAGAGGACCTTGAAACTCTCGGGTTCATTTCAATCACCATCACCTCACCATCAGCTGGATTGACAGCAAATTGAACGTTTGAACCACCACATTCAACGCCAATTTCCCTAATGATAGCAATGGAATAATCCCTCAGCCGTTGATACTCCTTATCAGTCAAAGTTTGAGCAGGTGCCACAGTTATGGAATCCCCAGTATGAACCCCCATAGGATCAATATTCTCAATGGAGCAAATGATCACCACGTTATCAGCAAGATCCCTCATGACCTCAAGCTCATACTCCTTCCAACCCAGCAAAGATTTCTCCACCAGAACCTGCGACGTCAAGCTCGCCGCTAAACCCGCCTTACAAATAGACTCAAATTCCTCCCTATTGTAAGCAATCCCACCTCCAGTTCCCCCCAATGTAAAAGCTGGTCTAATGATCAAAGGAAACTCTCCAATCTCATGAGCAATTTCAACACATTCCTCAAGCGTAGTCGCAATCCCTGATGGTGGTGTCTTAACCCCAATGTTCTTCATAGCCTGTTTAAACAAATCCCTATCTTCAGCTTTCTTAATTGCATCAAGCTTCGCTCCAATCAACTCAATCCCATATTTTTCAAGCGCACCACTCTCAGCTAAAGCAACCGCCAAGTTTAACGCAGTCTGCCCGCCCATAGTGGGCAACAGAGCATCAGGCCGCTCCTTCTCAAGCACTTTCTCAACAAGCTCTGGTGTCATCGGAGTAACATAAGTTCTATCAGCCAAGTCCGGGTCCGTCATGATCGTAGCCGGATTCGAATTAATCAAAACAACTTCATATCCCTCTTCTTTCAACGCCTTACAAGCTTGAGTACCAGAATAATCAAACTCACAAGCCTGCCCAATCACAATGGGACCTGCACCAAGAATCATAATCTTCTTCAAATCAGTTCTCTTCCCAATTTTCCCTCCTTTACTCTCTTTAATCGTCTTCTCGCCATTTTTCTCGCATCGAACCAAACCGCTTCGCCTATACAACTTCCCAAACGGAGAAAGCCGATCCGCACATGGCTTAATCTCGAGCGAAGTTGATCCAAATTTGCTGGAGTAAGAAAAACACCTGGCGTAGCTGAGATTGGACAAACAAGCACCGGAAGAAGAACGAATGGACGAGGATCGACACAAAATGGAGTTGGCAGCGAGAGATTGAGACGGAATCAAAGAGTAACCCATCTCCCAGCCCCACTCCCAGAGCACAACAGAAACGTTTATAGCGTTACAGAGAACGAGATTCTAAACAAGAAGGAAAGGCTCAGAGATTATATACGTCGAAAATGGAAGGCACCGATTCTGAAATCGGTGGAGGATTCCAATGAACTGCAACTCAAACACTGTGTTGGTGGAAGAAGAAGAAGATGATGATGATGAAGATTTTAGTGAAATCATTAGGGTTTCTATTGCGGGTCCCAAATGTGATGGGCCCTACAGTTGGCCCACTTCTTCTTTTGTTAAAACTTTTTTCTTTATTTATTTATTTTTTTTCTGTTTCTTTTTTTTTTTAACCATATTTTTCATCTTAAAATATTTAAATTCACATTTAAATTTTTAAAAAAAATTATGACATCATAACTATTTAATTTGTTTTTTTAATTAAACATTTAAACCATAATTCTCTAGTTTTCAAAATCAAATCCAAATTTTATAAGTTTTTTTTTTTAAATAAAAAATTCAAATATTTACTTAGAATGGATAAAAATAATTTATTTTTAAAAACCAAATAAATGAAATTATGGACTCATCAGACCTTAGGCGAGGGTCTATCTTCGTCAACCAAACACGACTCATGCAAAATTTAAATTTATTCGACACATGTTTATGTTAGATGATGAAAGTTCCATATCGGCTAATTTAGGGAATGATCATGGGTCTATAAGTAAGGAATACTACCTCCATTGGTATGAGGTGTTTTGGGAAGCCCAAAGTAAATCCATGAGAGCTTATGTTCAAGGTGGACAATATCATACCATTGTGGAGAGTCGTGTTCCTTTAACAGTTTATACCCATTTCATTTGTTTCAAAATATTAAAATTATAAAAAAGTAAAAAAGACCCGTTATATCATTGTAGATTTACTTCTACCCACCACCCGACATCGTGGACATTATTGTCGATGATGATTTTCAGAATGGTATGATATTGTCCACTTTGAGCATAGCCCTCATGGTTTTGCTTTGTGCTTCCCAAAAGGTTTCGTATCGAACATACTATTCTTTACTTATAAATTCAAGATCATTCCTTAAATTAGTTAACGTAGGACTCCATCCCAACAATTTTCGACGGATAAATGGACCCAACAAAATTAGGATTTTTTTTGTGCATTGTTCTTCACCATTGGTATTGGAGAGTGAGTCCCACTCCTTTCTCTATCTCTAGGTTTAGTGTTGTATTTGTTATTCCAAATGGATGGTAGTCCCTATCAAACAAAAAGAAACACTTTACATGGTGCCAAGTGAGAGGAATATGGGGTTCTTGTAAGAGTGAAGGGGACGATAAGGATGACAACCGACTTCGACGAGATGGATGCTACATGGAATATGGTGTCGTGTTGTCGAATTTGACTCGGTTAGTAAAAGGTTCCATATTTATCTTTGTTTCTATCAATAATCTACTTTAACATGTTCGATCAAATTCAAAATTGTCGTTGTTTTGTGCGGTGTTTAACATTAGCACTTCACATTGGTTGGAGAGAAGAACGAAACATTCATCATAAGGGTGTGGAAACCTCTCCCTAATAGACGTATTTTAAAACTGTGAGGCTGATGATAATATGTAACGAGTATAATATTTGCGAGGAGTGGGCTTAGATTGTTACAAATTATATCAGAGTCAGGCATAGGGCAATATGCCAGTAAGGGCGCTGAGCCTCCAAGGGAGTTGGATTGTGGGATCTAACCGAGATCCCACATCGGTTGGAGAGAATAACGAAATATTCCTTATAAGAGTGTGGAAACCTCTCCCTAATAGACGCGTTTTAAAACCATGAGGCTGACGAGATACATAACAGGGCAAAGTGGACAATATCTGTTAGTGGTGAGTTTAGGCTGTTATAAATGATATCAGAGTCAGGTACTGGGTGTGTGCTAACAATGATGGTGGACCTCCAAGTGGGGTGCATTGTGAGATCTAACTGAGATCCTACATCAGTTGGAGAAGGGAATGACACATTCCTTATACAGGCATGGAAAACTCTCCCCAGCAGACACGTTTTAAAACCGTGAGGCTAATGTGGATATGTAACAGGCAAAAGAGGACGTCAGACAATATCTACTAGCGGGAGTTTGAGCTGTTACAAATGGTATCAAAGTCAGACACTAGGCGGTGTGCCAGCGAATATGTTGAGCCTCCAAGGGGAGTGGATTGTGAGATCCAACCGATATCTCACATCAGTTGGAGAGGGGAACGACGTATTCCTTATACGGGCATATAAACCTCTCCCTAACAGACACGTTTTAAAATTGTGAGGCTGATGTTGATATGTAACAGGAAAAAACGGATAATATTTATTAGAGGTGGACTTAGGCTGTTACACCGACTTATTAACTCCATACTTCATAACTCAACTCAGTGACCCAAACAGCCCGTATAAACGTTTATAACTCAAGGTAAAAGTGACGGACAATATCTGCTAGAAGTAAACTTAGGTTGTTACACCGATTAGACGTAGAATTATTCCCATTAAAAAAAAAAAAAAAAAAAAAAAAAAAAAAAAAAAAAAAAAAAAAAAAAAAAAAAAAAAAAAAAAAAAAAAAAAAA